>NC_069500.1:433217584-433360090 GCF_027579735.1 Bombina bombina | reverse complement strand
CCATCTTAAGGGCCTTAATCCTATCTAAGATATCCTCTAAAGGAGTCTCAGTCTTAAGAGACTCTTCCAAAGCATCAAACCAGAAGGCTGCCGCAGTGGTAACTGGAACAATGCAGGCCGTTGGTTGCTAGAGGAAACCCGTATTGAATAAACATTTCTTCAGAAGACCCTCCAATTTCTTATCCATAGGGTCTTTAAAAAGCACAACTGTCTTCAATAGGAATAGTTTGTACGCTTCGCCAGGGGTAGATATAGCTCCTTCTGCCTTAGGGACCGATTGCCCACGAGTCCAGAACAGTGTCAGATATGGGATACATCTTCCTGAAACTTAGGAAGAGGGTGAGAACGAATACCCGGTCTGTCCCATTCCCTCTTAATAATCTCTGTGATTCTCTTAGGACCGGAAAAACAGTGTAGGCAGTACCTCTAAGTATTTGGTCCATCTTACACAATTTCTCTGTGTGGCACCACAATAGGGTCACAAGTCATCCAGAGTCGCTAAAACCTCCTGAAGTAACAGGCGGAGGTGTTCAAGCTAAAATTTAAAGGACATGGTGTCCCGAGTCTGTTTGAGGTAACGCACTTCCCGAATCGGAAAGTTCCCCCTCAGACAAAAAGTTCCCTGACCACCCCAAATCAGATCCCTGTGAGGGGTACATTGGAAATAGCTAATAAGGCATTAGAGGACTCAGTATTCACATTGACTTCTGTCCTACTGCGTTTACCCTGTAACACTTGGCAACTTAGATAATACCTCTGTAAGGGGTAGTTGACATAACTGCAGCCATATTCTGCATAGTAAAGGAATTAGACAGCGGTTGAAGGCGTCGCTTGGGTGGGGCGTTAGAGGTTGTGACTCTTGGGGATTAGCGGTATAACCCCGATTCTCCTCGAGCCTGGAGAAATCATCTTTAGAACACATTTTCTTTACAAAAAATTTGTGCTTTACATTGTAAGGGCCCACTCAGTACAAACGAGGGACACAAAGTTAGAGGGGGTTCCACAGTGCCATCTAAACACAAAGCCACGGAGGTCTCCTCCTCAGAGTCAGACATGTTAAACAGACTAGCAAAAACCATTAATTAGTCATTTCTTTAATTAAAAAAATCTTAGCTCTGAATTCAGTTATAAGTCAAAAGTTAATGCAGAAGAAAAATAAAAAATACTGTACGCACCTTTAAATTTCAAAAGAGCAACTATTTTCTGAACGTTCAAAAACGTATTTAAAGCAATAAAAATTATTTGGAAGTGTCCAAAAATCACTAACAGTATTGCATCCACTTGCTAGACCAATATGATAATGATTTTAACAATAAAAAACTATTATCTTATATTAGGCCCCTGCACCACGCCACAGCACTGCTGTGGCGCCTACCTGCCCCTAAATGTAACTGCCGCTGCTCGAGGAGCTTTTCAGGCCCTGTGGAAGTCCGGTAAACTAAGGCCTCACTAGAGATCAGGACTCTGTCGCCCTTGCAATCCGACTGAACTGCGCGTCTGAGCGAGCGAAACAGGCCCCGCCCACTGTGGGCGTTATGCAAGCTCGGTAAGACCCGCGTGGGTCATAACAAAAAATTTGTCATCTAACTGCTGCCGGTGTCTCTTTGCAGCTACATTAGGAGGTTATTCTAACCTACACATGAACTGTGGATTCTTTATCTGTACAGCGCTATTCTTGGAATAAACACTGTACTTTCTCATCTACCCGGAGCTCCTGTCTCTTCATTATGCAGCAAGTGTAACCTGATTCCCTTGCAGTGAGCACGTATACAGCAGGCTTTCCCCTGGTGGATTGCCTCCTCCCCCCTCTATTTTGGATAGGACGCCAACACGCACACCTGGCTGTGACGTGTAGGGCGGTGAACAGCAATCAACGTGCCGCACGCTACAGAAGAGGAAGCGACCGATATCCAGCTGACGGAGCTCAGTAAGTTCCCGGGCGCAACCAGCGACATAGTATCGCAAGGCAACAAGAAAAGAGTCTTGACGGTGAGAATTCCGATGGTGCCTTGTGCCCTGGGTCAAGAGTGAGAACGGATCAGCGCGGGGTCCCCAATGAGTGAATGCGGTAAGTCGGCTGCCTGAATCACCAATTTTCACTTGTTTGCTGTGTGTGGGTTTCATTGACATTTGACTCATAACAAAAAATAACATGTCCCTTAATTATAAGCCCTGTGCCTCATAAACACACTCTATATCGAGTGAAGCCCTGCACAACAATGTCAGATCCCTTCATAACATGACCGTATGTAAACCGCTACTCCCAGTTTCAAGCCCCTCTTAATCAGACACAAGTATAACCCATACTTTGGCAATAAAGAGAAAGGGATTCCAGGCACACCATTTCTTTTACACATAGTGTATACTGCTTACCACTCCCCATTAAAGGGGAAAATGTCAGCCTGTTCTGTGCATCAAGTCTCCCCAGAAACAAAAAAACTGAACATACCTCAAAGTTGCTTGCAGCAAACACTGTTCTCTACACTGAAGATTTTCTAACACTACCTTCAGCTGCTGTGGGAACCATCATGGATCTCAGAAAACGTTTGCTGAGATCATCAACATCAGGGCAGAAAGATTCCTCACCCCCCCTGAGAAAAATAGTACTCAATGGCACCATTTGAAAATAAAAAACTTCTTGATTGAAGAAACTAACACCTCACTTTACCTCTTCCTACTACTATACAGGCAAAGAGAATGACTGGAGGTGGAGGGAAGGGGCTATATATAGAGCTCTGCTGTGGTGCTCTTTGCCACTTCATGTTAGCAGGAGGATAAATCCTACAAGGATGAAATCCGTGGACTCGTCATATCTTGTAGAAGAAATATATCTTTCAAAAACGAAGCCTTTTCTTTAAAAGAAAGTCTTGAGGGGTCCGGACTCCTTATGCTGTCATTCGTGGGACTGAGCTGTGATACAGGAAACCATTTCAGAATGTGCATCTAGGAAAATAGATCAGGCAGTAGAGTAAAAGTGCACTTGTACTTCACTGTCTGAGCTATTTTCTGTGGTGCACTTTCTGAACTGTTTGCGTCCATAAATACTTTCTTTAAAAGAAGAGGCTTAATTTTTTTCTATGTAAACAGGCTTTATTTTCCCTGTGTAGGCAGCTGTGGCTGCTGCCATTAAAGCTGAGGCAAACCGGCAAATTCCTCCATAGCGCAGCCATAGGGAAAATTACAAAACAAATTAATACAACACACAGAGAAAACCCAGCACTCACTTACAAGCTCTCAGCTAAAATTTTAAAGCAAAAATGGAAAGGTTAGTCACCGCATCTGTCCAAAAGGAACAAGCTCAGGTACCACGTCAAGGTCCTTTCCAATACCTGAGTGAGTGCTGGGTTTTCTCTGTGTGTTGTATTAATTTGTTTTGTAATTTTCCCTATGGTTCTTGCACCCAGACCTGTCTGGGGTTAACTGCTTGTGGCTCTGGGGACAGCACAGCTTCCTGTGAGTGCCAGTGGCACCCAGGGCTGAGCATGTTGCAGGGTCATAGGATGTGTACCCGGTCCGGTATGAGAGTGCAGTTCCCTTCCGTGTTTTGTATATGTCTAGGGTGATTACATATTCCTGTGCACCCTTCCCTTGTTTTCAGTTTGTTTGGATTTGAAAGCTTGCATTGTGTGGCTGTTTTAGGGTCTCAGGTATTGAAAAGGACCTTGACGTGGTACCTGAGCTTGTCCCATTTGGCCAGATGCGGTGACTAACCTTTCCAATTCTGCTTTTAAATCTTAGCTGAGAGCTTGTGAGTGAGTGCTGGGTTTTCTCTGTGTGTTGTATTAATTTGTTTTGTAATTTTCTCTATGGTTCTTGCACCCAGACCTGTCTGGGGTTAACTGCTTGTGGCTCTGGGGACAGCACAGCTTCCTGTGAGTGCCAGTGGCACCCAGGGCTGAGCATGTTGCAGGGTCATAGGATGTGTACCCGGTCCGGTATGAGAGTGCAGTTCCCTTCCGTGTTTTGTATATGTCTAGGGTGATTACATATTCCTGTGCACCCTTCCCTTGTTTTCAGTTTGTTTGGATTTGAAAGCTTGCATTGTGTGGCTGTTTTAGGGTCTCAGGTATTGGAAAGGACCTTGACGTGGTACCTGAGCTTGTCCCATTTGGCCAGATGCGGTGACTAACCTTTCCAATTCTGCTTTTAAATCTTAGCTGAGAGCTTGTAAGTGAGTGCTGGGTTTTCTCTGTGTGATATATATATATATATATATATATATATACACTCCTGGAAAAACGGATGCACTCTCAGGTCTTTTGGTGAAGAAAAGTAAACAATCTTTAATGGAACGTTTTCAGGGACTTCCTCCCCATCATCAGCATACACATGAAGTGCAATAAACAAACATATATACAAATAAAGTGATTAAACAATGTCAAATACCTGCGTGAATTAGTGTGCTTTCAGTGAAGTGGCGCCAAACAGTGTGTGTGGAACGCATATCCTGCGTTCCACTGTGCAAACCGGAAGCAATTAAAGTGGTTATATTTCCGGTTGTTGCTATAAAGTATAATGAAATATAATAGAATAAAATAACTTAAATTGTGACATAAAACATAATAGTGTACATAGCTGTCCGTTATGTATATTGCTGCAAGATATATTTGTATCATTCTATATGCAGAGTGTGGGATATTACCCCTTTTGCACGTATGTGCCCGTGTAGTGCAAATTAATGTGCACATCTACTTATCCATCATGATCTTTTGGTGCTCGACCCTTATTTGTGTCTTACATCAATATCTCCTGATCGTGTCTAAGCTTTGTATGGGGACCACCGTTTGTTACCCAAGCTTAGACACTATCGGGAGATATTGATGTAAGACACAAATAAGGGTCGAGCACCAAAAGATCATGATGGATAAGTAGATGTGCACATTAATTCGCACTACACGGGCACATACGTGCAAAAGGGGTAATATCCCTGCATATAGAATGATACAAATATATCTTGCAGCAATATACATAACGGACAGCTATGTACACTATTATGTTTTATGTCACAATTTAAGTTATTTTATTCTATTATATTTCATTATACTTTATAGCAACAACCGGAAATATAACCACTTTAATTGCTTCCGGTTTGCACAGTGGAACGCAGGATATGCGTTCCACACACACTGTTTGGCATCACTTCACTGAAAGCACACTAATTCACACAGGTATTTGACATTGTTTAATCACTTTATTTGTATATATGTTTGTTTATTGCACTTCATGTTTATGCTGATGATGGGGAGGAAGTCCCTGAAAACGTTCCATTAAAGATTGTTTACTTTTCTTCACCAAAAGACCTGAGAGTGCATCCGTCTTTCCAGGAGTATTCATTGCATGCTTGCACTCAGGCAGATGTCCATAGGAGGGTAACACTGTACTTCGGACGGTATTTATTTTTATATATATATATATATATATATATATATATATATATATATATATATATATATATATATATATATATATATATATATATATATATATACACACACACATATACATACATTCATACACACACACACACACATATATACATATACACGCACACATATAATATTGCCAAAGCCTGGTTAAATGAGAGTTACAAATTTAAAAATCCCTAACTTATAACACTCCTACTGTGCCTGATAGCAGGCAACCCAGTCCTGTGCTGAAAACATATCAGCAGAGGACATAATATAGAAGTTAACTGTAGACCAAATGGGAGTCAATTGACAAGTCACTGCAACATCCTTGGGAGGATGTTGACTTAAATTTTCATGGGAAAGAAAAAACAGCTTAGTTATGGGGATAGTAACAGAATGAGACAAGTTACATACACCGCAATTTACTTTAAGAAAAATACTAATTTCAATGTTTTATTACTGGTCATTCATTTTATAAATAAGAAAATCCTCCTACTCCACTCTTTACAACAAATGTACCCTCTTAAAATGCTTCATTTGACATCTCGGAGGGGTGATCATGGTGTCAATGGATGTGAAAGGATTTTTACCCTGTAACACAAACCCCACCAAGGGAGTGCAATGCTATGCTGCGATAGGCAACATAGCACTACCATACAGCAGGTCTCTCTGTTGATAATGTTAACTGGCTAGGGTCCTGTGGAACCAAGGGTGAGTCACTGATGTGAATTGTAGTAGCTTTGGGGTTAAGAAACAATACTAATAGAGCTGCAACAACTAATCGGCATAATCGATAATAGTCGTCAACGAATTTCATAATTGATTAGTTGGTTTGCAATTAGCTTGTCTGTGCACAGCACCAGCTGGTTTACTCTAATGAGCTCCTGCACATGGTATTGTGTTTTATGGTTATGCCCTTAGACTAAAGGACATATACTTTTCACTTTCTCAGAACACTAGAAGTTTATTTTTAAGTTTACAACTACTCCTGTCTTATGTGCAACCCAGAAAAAAAAACACAATTTATGCTTACCTGATAAATTTATTTCTCTTGTGGTGTATCCAGTCCACGGATCATCCATTACTTGTGGGATATTCTCATTCCCAACAGGAAGTTGCAAGAGGACACCCACAGCAGAGCTGTAATATAGCTCCTCCCCTAACTGTCATAGCCAGTCATTCGACCGAAAACAAGCCGAGAAAGGAGGAGCCATAGGGTGCAGTGGTTACTGTAGTTTAAATTTAAAAATTACTTGCCTTAAAATGACAGGGCGGGCAGTGGACTGGATACACCACAAGAGAAATAAATTTATCAGGTAAGCATAAATTCTGTTTTCTCTTGTAAGGTGTATCCAGTCCACGGATCATCCATTACTTGTGGGATACCAATACCAAAGCTAAAGTACACGGATGAAGGGAGGGACAAGGCAGGAACTTAAATGGAAGGAACCACTGCCCGTAAAACCTCTCTCCCAAATATAGCCTCCGAAGAAGCAAAAGTATCAAATTTGTAAAATTTTGAAAAAATATGAAAAAATATGAAGCGAAGACCAAGTCGTCGCCTTGCAAATCTGATCAAAAGAAGCCTCATTTTTAAAGGCCCAAGTGGAAGCCACAGCTCTAGTGGAATGAGCTGTAATCCTTTCAGCAGGCTGCTGTCCAGCAGTCTCATAGGCTAAGCGGATTAAGCTTCTTAGTCAAAAAGAAAAAGAGGTTGCCGAAGCCTTTTGACCTCTCCTCTGTCCAGAGTAGACAACAAACGAAGCAGATGTTTGACGAAAATCTTTAGTAGCTTGTAAGTAAAACTTTAAAGCACGGACCACGTCCAGATTGTGTAACACAAGGATGGAACAACAATCTCTTGATTGATATTCTTGTTAGATACCACCTTAGGTAAGAACCCAGGTTTGGTACGCAGGACTACCTTATCCGTATGAAAAATCAGTTAAGGAGAATCACATTGTAAGGCAGATAGCTCAGAGACTCTACGAGCCGAGGAAATAGCTACCAAAAAATAACTTTCCAAGATAAAAGCTTGATATCTATGGAATGAAAAGGTTCAAACGGAACTCCTTGAAGAACCTTAAGAACCAAGTTTAAGCTCCATGGTAGAGCAACAGGTTTAAACACAGGCTTGATTCTAACTAAAGCCTGACAAAATGCCTGAACGTCTGGAACATCTGCCAGACGCTTAACTAGCTGACAATCCTTTTTCCAAACCTTCTTGGAGAAAAAATATCCTAGCAATCCTGACCTTACTCCATGAGTAACCCTTGGATTCACACCAATAAAGATATCTACGCCATACCTTATGGTAAATTTTCCTGGTGACAGGCTTTCGTGCCTGTCTTAAGGTATCAATAACTGACTCGGAGAAGCCACGCTTTGATAAAATCAAGCATTCAATCTCCAGGCAGTCAGCCTCAGAGAAATTAGATTTGGATGGTTGAAAGGACCCTGAAGTAGAAGGTCCTGTTTCAGAGGCAGAGACCATGGTGGAAAGGATGACATGTCCACTAGATCTGCATACCAGGTCCTGCGTGGCCACGCAGGTGCTATCAGAATCACCGATGCTCTCTCCTGCTTGATCTTGGCAATCAGTCGAGGGAGCAGAGGAAACGGTGGAAACACATAAGCCAGGTTGAAAGACCAGGGCGCTGCTAGAGCATCTATCAGTGTCGCCTTGGGATCCCTGGACCTGGATCCGTAACACGGAAGCTTGGCGTTCTGGCGAGACGCCATGAGATCCAGTTCTGGTTTGCCCCAACAATGAATCAGTTGTGCAAATACCTCCAGATGGAGTTCCCACTCTCCCGGATGAAAAGTCTGACGACTTAGAAAATCCGCCTCCCAGTGCTCTAGACCTGGGATATGGATAGCCGATAGGTGGCAAGAGTGAATCTCTGCCCAGCGAATTATTTTTGAAACTTCTAACATCTCTAGGGAACTTCTCGTTCTCCCTTGATGGTTGATGTAAGCTACAGTCGTGATGTTGTCCGACTGAAATCTGATGTACCTCAGAGTTGCTAACTGAAGCCAAGCCTGAAGAGCCTTGAATATCGCTCTTAGTTCCAGAATGTTTAATGGAAGGAGAGACTCCTCCTGAGTCCACGATCCCTGAGCCTTCAGGGAGTTCCAGACTGCACCCCAACCTAGAAGGCTGGCATCTGTCGTAACAATTGTCCAATCTGGCCTGCGAAAGGTCATACCTTTGGACAGATGGACCCGAGATAGCCACCAGAGAAGAGAATCCCTGGTCTCTTGGTCCAGATCCAGTTGAGGGGACAAATCTGTGTAATCCCCGTTCCACTGACTGAGCATGCATAGTTGCAGCGGTCTGAGATGTAAGCGTGCAAACGGCACTATGTCCATTGCCGCTACCATTAAGCCGATTACTTCCATACACTGAACCACTGAAGGGCGCGGAATGGAATGAAGAACCCGGCAGGAATTTAGAAGCTTTGATAACCTGGACTCCGTCAGGTGAATTTTCATTTCTACAGAATCTATCAGAGTCCCTAGAAAGGAAACTCTTGTGAGTGGGGATAGAGAACTCTTTTCCTCGTTCACTTTCCACCAATGCGACCACAGAAATGCCAGTACTACGTCCGTATGAGACTTGGCAATTTGGAAGTTTGACGCCTGTATCAGGATGTCGTCTAAATAAGGGGCTACTGCTATGCCCCGCGGCCTTAGGACCACCATAAGTGACCCTAGAACCTTTGTAAAGATTCTTGGGGCTGTAGCTAATCCCAAGGGAAGAGCTACAACTGGTAATGCCTGTCTTGAAAGGCAAACCTGAGAAACCGATGATGATCTTTGTGTATCGAATAAGAAGATAAGCATCCTTTAGATCTACTGTAGTCATATATTGACCCTCCTGGATCAGTGGTAGGAGGGTAGGAATAGTTTCCATCTTGAACGACGGAACTTTGAGGAATTTGTTTAAGATCTTTTGATTCAAAACTGGTCTGAAGGTTCCCTCTTTTTTGGGAACCACAAACAGATTTGAGTAAAAACCCTGTCCCTGTTCCTCCTTTGGAACTGGATGGATCACTCCCATAACTAGGAGGTCTCGTACACCGTGTAAGAATGCCTCTCTCTTTATCTGGTGTGCAGATAATTGTGAAAGGTGAAATTTCCCTTTTGGGGGGGACGCTTTGAAGTCCAAAAGATATCCCTGGGATATAATTTCCAACACCCAGGGATCCTGAACATCTCTTGCCCATGCCTGGGCAAAGAGTCAAAGTCTGCCCCCTACTAGATCCGTTCCCGGATAGGGGGCCGTTCCTTCATGCTGTCTTAGAGGCAGCAGCAGGCTTTTTTACCTGCTTACCTTTTTTCCAGGTCAGGTATGGTCTCCAGACCGTCTTGGATTGAGCTAAAGTTCCCTCTTATTTATTATTAGAGGAAGTTGATGCCGCACCTGCCTTGAAGTTTTGAAAGGCACGAAAAGACTGTTTGGCCCTAGATTTGGACCTGTCCTGAGGAAGGGCATGACCTTTTCCTCCAGTGATATCAGCAAAAATCTCCTTCAACCAGGCCCGAATAGGGTCTGCCCCCTGAAGGGAATGTTAAGTAGCTTAGATTTTGAAGTCACGTCAGCTGACCATGATTTAAGCCATAGCGCTCTGCGCGCCTGTATAGCAAAACCAGAATTCTTAGCCGTTAGTTTAGTCAAATGAACAATGGCATCAGAATAAAAGAATTGGCTAGCTTAAGTGCTCTAAGTTTGCCAAGTATGTCATCCAATGGAGTCGCTACCTGTAAAGCCTCTTCCAGAGACTCAAAATAGTACGCCGCAGCAGCAGTAACAGGGGCAATGCATGCAAGGGGCTGTAGGATAAAACCTTTTTGAATAAATATTTTCTTAAGGTAACCTCTAATTTTTTATTCATTGGATCTAAAAAAAAAAAAAACGTCCTCGACAGGGATAGTAGTACGCTTTACTAGAGTAGAAACTGCTCCCTCCACCTTAGGGACTGTCTGCCATAAGTCCCGTGTGATGGCATCTATTGGAAACATTTTTCTAAAAATAGGAGGGGAAGAGAATTCCTTATTAATTTCTGTAAACCTTTTAGGTATTTGGAAAAACATCAGTACACACCGGCACTGCAAAGTATTTATCCAGTCTACACAATTTCTCTGGCACTGCAATGGTATCACAGTCATTCAGAGAAGCTAAAACCTCCCTAAGCAACACGCGGAGGTGTTCAAGCTTAAATTTAAATGTAGAAATATTAGAATCAGGTATCTTTCCTGAGTCATTAACATCACCCACTGACTGAAGCTCTCTTTCCTCAGCTTCTGCATATTGTGAGGCAGTATCAGACATGGTTCTTAAAGCATCAGTATGCTCTGCATTTTGTCTCACCCCAGAGCTATCTCGCTTACCTCTAAGTTCAGGTAGTCTGGCTAATACCGCTGACAGTGTATTATCCATGACTGCCGCCATGTCTTGTAAAGTAAACGCTATGGGCACCCTAGATGTACTTGGCGCCATTTGAGCGCGAGTCCCTTAAGCGGGAGTCAAAGGGTCTGACACGTGGGGAAAGTTAGTCGGCATAACTTCCCCCTCGTCAGATTCCTCTGGTGATACATTTTTTAAAGACAGAAAATGATCTTTATTGCATAAAATGAAATCAGTACATTTGGTACACATTCTAAGAGGGGGTTCCACCATGGCTTTTAAACATAATAAACAAGGAGTTTCTTCTATGTCAGACATGTTTATACAGAATAGCAATGAGACTAGCAAGCTTGGAAAACACTTTAAATCAAGTTAACAAGCAAATATAAAAAACGGTACTGTGCCTTTAAGAGAAACAAATTGTCAGAATTTGAAAAACAGTGAAAAAATGCAGTAAATCAAATGAAATTTTTACAATGTATATAATAGGCTAACAGAGCATTGCACCCACTTGCAAATGGATGATTAACCCCTTAGCTCAAAAAACGGATCAAAAAAACGAAAACAGAATTTATGCTTACCTGATAAATTACTTTCTCCAACGGTGTGTCCGGTCCACGGCGTCATCCTTACTTGTGGGATATTCTCTTCCCCAACAGGAAATGGCAAAGAGTCCCAGCAAAGCTGGTCACATGATCCCTCCTAGGCTCCGCCCACCCCAGTCATTCGACCGACGGACAGGAGGAAATATATATAGGAGAAACCATATGATACCGTGGTGACTGTAGTTAGAGAAAATAATTCATCAGACCTGATTAAAAAACCAGGGCGGGCCGTGGACCGGACACACCGTTGGAGAAAGTAATTTATCAGCTAAGCATAAATTCTGTTTTCTCCAACATTGGTGTGTCCGGTCCACGGCGTCATCCTTACTTGTGGGAACCAATACCAAAGCTTTAGGACACGGATGAAGGGAGGGAGCAAATCAGGTCACCTAAATGGAAGGCACCACGGCTTGCAAAACCTTTCTCCCAAAAATAGCCTCCGAAGAAGCAAAAGTATCAAATTTGTAAAATTTGGCAAAAGTGTGCAGTGAAGACCAAGTCGCTGCCTTACATATCTGGTCAACAGAAGCCTCGTTCTTGAAGGCCCATGTGGAAGCCTCAGCCCTAGTGGAGTGAGCTGTGATTCTTTCAGGAGGCTGCCGTCCGGCAGTCTCATAAGCCAATCGGATAATGCTTTTAAGCCAAAAGGAAAGAGAGGTAGAAGTCGCTTTTTGACCTCTCCTTTTACCAGAATAAACAACAAACAAGGAAGATGTTTGTCTGAAATCTTTAGTAGCCTCTAAATAGAATTTTAGAGCACAGACTACGTCCAAATTGTGTAACAAACGTTCCTTCTTTGAAACTGGATTCGGACACAAAGAAGGTACAACTATCTCCTGGTTAATATTTTTGTTGGAAACAACTTTCGGAAGAAAACCAGGCTTAGTACGCAAAACCACCTTATCTGCATGGAACACCAGATAGGGCGGAGAACACTGCAGAGCAGATAACTCTGAAACTCTTCTAGCAGAAGAAATTGCAACCAAAAACAAAACTTTCCAAGATAATAACTTAATATCTACGGAATGTAAGGGTTCAAACGGAACCCCTTGAAGAACTGAAAAAACTAGATTTAGACTCCAGGGAGGAGTCAAAGGTCTGTAAACAGGCTTGATCCTAACCAGAGCCTGAACAAATGCTTGAACATCTGGCACAGCCGCCAGTCTTTTGTGAAGTAAAACAGATAAAGCAGAGATCTGTCCCTTCAGAGAACTTGCAGATAATCCTTTCTCCAAACCTTCTTGTAGAAAGGATAGAATCTTAGGAATTTTTATCTTGTTCCATGGGAATCCTTTAGATTCACACCAACAGATATATTTTTTCCATATTTTATGGTAAATTTTTCTAGTTACAGGCTTTCTAGCCTGAATCAGAGTATCTATTACAGAATCTGAAAACCCACGCTTTGATAAAATCAAGCGTTCAATCTCCAAGCTGTCAGTTGGAGGGAAACCAGATTCGGATGTTCGAATGGACCCTGAACAAGAAGGTCCTGTCTCAAAGGTAGCTTCCATGGTGGAGCCGATGACATATTCACCAGGTCTGCATACCAAGTCCTGCGTGGCCACGCAGGAGCTATCAAGATCACCGAGGTCCTCTCCTGATTGATCCTGGCTACCATCCTAGGGATGAGAGGAAACGGTGGGAATACATAAGCTAGGTTGATTTAAACACCAAAAAACTCTTAACCATCTCCGTGGAGATGTTGCCTGTGCAACGGCAAAGAGAATGACTGGGGTGGGCGGAGCCTAGGAGGGATCATGTGACCAGCTTTGCTGGGACTCTTTGCCATTTCCTGTTGGGAAGAGAATATCCCACAAGTAAGGATGACGCCGTGGACCGGACACACCAATGTTGGAGAAATAGACGTTTTTTAACAGTCACAACCAACTGCCACAGCAAGCTGTGGCCCTACCTTCCCCAATAAACGACTTTGGAAAGCCTTTGGGCCCTTTAGAGATGTCCTATAGCATACAGAGGGCCTTTGAGGGATGCTGGATGTCACAGTTTGTAATTTTAACTGCACCAACTTTAACTTTTATACTACAACAGTGGAAATTGTTTCTAGTCAAAATTTAAGCCAGCCATGTGGAAAAAACTAGGCCCCAATAAAGTTTTATCACCAAAGTATATATAAAAACGATTAAACATGCCAGCAAACGTTTTATATTGCAATATCATAAGGGTATTACCCCTGGGAGTAAGCATACCAGTCGTTATTAAATCACTGTATTCAGGCTTAACTTACATTAATACGGTATCAGCAGCATTTTCTAGTGTTTTCCATCTCTAGAAAAAATTATAACTGCACATACCTGATAGCAGAATGAACTGCACGCCATTCTCTCGCTGAAGTTACCTCATCTGTGTAATCCCCTCAGACATATGTGAGAACAGCAATGGATCTTAGTTACAACCTGCTAAGATCATAGAAACCTCAGGCAGATTCTTCTTCTATTTACTGCCTGAGATAAAATAGCACAACTCCGGTACTATTTAAAAATAACTAACTTTTGATTGAAGAAAATAAACTAGCTATATTTAACCACTCTCTCCTACAACGTCCTTGCTTGTTGAGAGTTGCAAGAGAATGACTGGCTATGACAGTTAGGGGAGGAGCTATATTACAGCTCTGCTGTGGGTGTCCTCTTGCAACGTCCTGTTGGGAATGAGAATATCCCACAAATAATGGATGATCCGTGGACTGGATACACCTTACAAGAGAAATAGGTGTCATTTAGATTGTTTATGTTAAATCAGGTGATTTGGGACTATGCTTTGCATGATATAGTGCAGAGCTTGTTATTTACACCATGCCCTAGATTGATGGCATTTGTTATATGAATTGATGTCATTATCTGTTTACACAATTTTAGTGGATCACTTGATATTGCTGATTATGTGTACTCTATAGATAAATGTGTAAGGCTGTTTCCTGTTACTGATATATAGTCTTTAGCCCTTTTGCCTTTGTTTTTTTTATATTTTTTAATTAATTGTAATATGTACCAAATTCAACCTCTGTAAGTATATGTTATTTTAAGAGGGGGCTAGATATTTTTCCCCCTAACCTTATAGCTGGTTGTTTACCATTGCATATAGATATTCAAGATATTTTTATGTCAGAATGAAGTCCAGGCTTACTTTATTAGGAGGCCCCTTGCATTGGTGGAGAGCTAACACAAAGATAAATAGCCCACCTTGGTGAAATTGGCAAAAACCCTACATATGCATCTCAGGCACCTCAACACCATCTGAGTGCCTCTACTCTGCTGCAGGCAAAATAGCTGCAAAAGAGAGCCAGTCTCAGCCAGGAGCATGTGGACAATTTTGCATTTCAATGCAAAATTTCTGAAAGAGTGAATAACAGAATATTATAAACAGTGGTAGTCTACCTCTTACTAGTTCTACCTCTCTTCAAAAAGTTTGTGGTTTTGCTTAATTATAAAAATTTGTTCTGCTGCTTAAAAAATTGAA
Organism: Bombina bombina; assembly: GCF_027579735.1. Lineage (NCBI taxonomy): Eukaryota > Metazoa > Chordata > Amphibia > Anura > Bombinatoridae > Bombina > Bombina bombina. The sequence goes on along the minus strand of NC_069500.1, from coordinate 433,345,190 downwards.
CCAACAGTTATGTTAATGTAAAGATGTAAAGTTTTAGTCTGAAGTTTATATTTATAACACTCAGTATGCGGATTTTACTTTAAATATAGGATTTTTTTTTTTATCCAATTAGTCGATTAATCGAAAAAATAATCGGCCGATTAATCGATTATGAAAATAATCGTTAGTTGCAGCCCTACATACTAATCTGGTATCTATGTCCCTAGCAGATATGTAGGTGTTTTATTTTACCCATATTTTGTTTCTATTTGCTCAAAAGGCTGCAGCAAATCTGGAACAAGATGAAAATTTTCTCAACAAAAACAAAAAAACACGACAACATTGTATTGTCTGGACACATATTGTTATGGAAGAAAACCTTTTGTATTTTATATTCGTTAAGTCAATCATTGTACATTGAGGCACACATACAGGAGTACATAAGAAAAACAAAACAAACAAAAAAAGTACCAGTTCTGCAACAAAATTAACCAAATGTTTTACTTTCTATGGATTATTAAGTTGTTCATACTCACTTGTTCTGAGTAGAGCAGGGTCGTGTTAAATACTGACACATGGGGAGGAGGAGGAATGCAAATGCTATTGTTGCAAGTACTGGAAGACAGAAAACAAACAGAATTAAATAAAATTCCTACAGGTACATAATCAGCTGAATAGGGTGATGCTCACCTGCAGTGCAAATAGTAAAGACAACCTGAACGGAGTCAAAAAAGAAAAACATCACTAAGAGCGAAACTGAAGCTCCGATGGGGAGGAACAAAGCCTGAGTGGAGTCAATAGTCTGGATACCTGAGAAACAAGAGTGTTCTCATTAGGCTTGAATAAGCTTTAATTCAATATGAACACACACTCATTGTGTGACATGACACTATATTGCAGCCCTCATCTAATCACAGGTAATGACCATTCCTTACTATTATTGGTGCTGTTTCCACTAAATGTTCCAGGCGAGCTACTACCATCCTTCTCCTTGTCTTGATTTTCAAAGTCCATATTGAGAGACCTAATGCAATCAGACAGGAATTACTCCATAAATCAACATAATATAAGCACAACATTCTACAAGTAACAAGCAAAAAAAGTAAATGGTTGCATCATACATAACCGATTTGTTTCTCCAAGATAATAGGCAGGCACATATGTTAATGTCATATATATCTATATAAATCTTACACAAAGAAGAAAATAACATGTATCTATAGATCACACTTACCTGAAGCTGCCATAGACTATGAGAAGAATTGAAATTAGGAACGTAGAGACTTGACTGGAGTCCACCAAGGAATACGCCCTGTGGAGATAGGAGAAGAGGTTATGTTATGTATGTTATGAGCGTATACTAGACAAGCACAAAAACTAAAGGTATAGTAAAGTCCTTTCATGTCATAGATAGAGAATGCAATTTTAAACAACTTTCCAATTTACTTCTACAATCAAATTTGCTTGGTCTTCTTAGAATCCGTTGTTTAAAAGTAAACCTAGGAAGGCTCAAAGAAGTTCAGGAGCGTGCACGTGTATTTAGCATTTTACGGCAGCAGTGTTTGCAACAATGATCGCAGCAATGTTATAAAAGTTGAAAACACTGCTGCAATATAATACTAAAGACACAAGCATGCTCTATGAGCCCACCTTGGTTTACTCTTTAACCAAGGATAGCAAGGGGAGAAAGCAAATTTGATAATAGAAGTAAATTAAAAAGTTGTTTAAAACTGGGTGCTCTACAGACCATGTAAGTTTACTTAACTATCTCTTTAACAGACATAGTAGGTTATCTCAAGCCTCTCTAATATTTTAAAAATCAGCTTTATATAGGACAAATAACTGGTACATAATTAATTTAAACTTCCTTCTTTATATTGCTAATATAATGGAGTTCGACTCTTCAGCACAAATTAACCCGTTAAAGGGTCATTAAACACTGAGATGGTAATATAAAATGATAAATTGTGTGTATATATATATATATATATATATATATATAAACTCTGCAATATACTTTCATTATTTATTTTGTCCCCTTTTCCTGTAATTCCATTCTGGAATTCTGAGCTTTTCAGTTCCTGTTAGAAATGGAAGTGCAGAACACTGTTATATTCCACACAGCCATTGGCTGCACACTTTAGTGACCTTTTTTAACTGTCCCTAATTGCCACAGCAGAGAAGGTAACCTAAGTTACAATATGGCAGCTCCCATTGTTTTATATACATTAAAAGTTTATTTTGTCAATAAACAGCTAAAGAAACTTTAAAAACACATCAACATCTTATTCTCAGACTAATCTTTTCTTTGAATGCATCATTCTATCTAGCATTTATTTAGTGTTTAATGTCCCTTTAAGACATATGGATGTAGGTACTAGGTCACAGGGTACTTTGCCTAGCGTACACTGTTGATGTTGACCATATGCTGCGGTCCATACTGACAGCTAAGACCGCAGCCAGAGGCAGAAGGCATCTCTCTTCATATGGTATGGGAACGCTGATTGGGAGGGAAGGCAGGAGTTAAATGGGGTGGGGTAGTGGAAGTGACCCTATGCTACAGAGTGGGGGGATAGGACGCTGCACAACATAAAAAGGGTGAGGGAGGGGGGCCTCTCAGTGCTAATCTGTTTGGGGAGGGGGAATGCTACGCTACAGGAAAAAAGTTATTTAAAAAAACAAAAAACTGCAAACTAGGTACTGGCAGACAGCTGCCAGTAACCAAGTTTATGGCATCTAGGGAGGGGCAGGGGGTTAATATCCCAAAATTGCATAGTGGCAGACTCTGCCAATACCTAAGATGGTGGTGACCAACCAGTGAGGGAGGAAAAAAGAGCTGTTTGAGGGATAAGGAAGGGATCAGGTGGTGGGAGGTGTCAAGTGGTAGGGTAATCTCTACACTACAGTTAAAATTACCCTTACAAGCTACCTAATTAACCCCTTCACTTCTGGGAATCTAAGAAGTGTGGTGCACAGCTGAACTTCTTAGCCTTCTAAATGCCAAAACAATGGCAAAGCCATGCATGTCTGCTGTTTCTGAACAAAGGGGATCCCAGCAAAGCTTTTACATCTATGTGCGTCATTATTGCACAAGCGGTATGTAAATCTTTTAAGAGAGAATCCCAAAGTTTCAGAAAAAGTTAACTTTTTTTTTTTTTTTTTTTAAATGACTGCATTTGATGGTAAAAACAGAATTTATGCTTACCTGATAAATTACTTTCTCCAACGATGTGTCCGGTCCACGGTGTCATCCATTACTTGTGGGATATTCTCCTCCCCCACAGGGAAAGGCAAGGAGAGCACACAGCAAGAGCTGTCCATATAGTCCCTCCAAGGCTCCGCCCCCCCAGTCACTCGACCGACGGTTAGGAGAAAAAAAGGAGAAACTATAGTGTGCCGTGGTGACTGTAGTGTATAGAGAAAGAAATTCTTCAAACCTGATTAAAAAACCAGGGCGGGCCGTGGACCGGACACACCGTTGGAGAAAGTAATTTATCAGGTAAGCATAAATTCTGTTTTCTCCAACATTGGTGTGTCCGGTCCACGGTGTCATCCATTACTTGTGGGAACCAATACCAAAGCTTTAGGACAAGGATGAAGGGAGGGAGCAAATCAGGTTACCTAAACAGAAGGCACCACGGCTTGCAAAACCTTTCTCCCAAAAATAGCCTCCGAAGAAGCAAAAGTATCAAATTTGTAGAATTTGGACAAAGTGTGCAGAGAAGACCAGGTCGCTGCCTTACATATCTGATCAACAGAAGCCTCGTTCTTGAAGGCCCATGTGGAAGCCACAGCCCTAGTAGAGTGAGCTGTGATTCGTTCAGGAGGCTGCCGTCCGGCAGTCTCGTAAGCCAATCGTATGATGCTTTTCAGCCAAAAGGAAAGAGAGGTAGCAGTAGCTTTTTTGACCTCTCCTCTTGCCAGAATAAACTACAAACAGAGAAGACGTTTGTCTGAAATCCTTTGTTGCTTCTAAATAGAACTTTAAAGCATGGACTACATCTAAATTGTGTAACAAGCGTTCCTTCTTTGAAACTGGATTCGGACACAAAGAAGGCACAACTATTTCCTGGTTAATATTCTTGTTGGAACAACCTTTGGAAGGAAACCAGGTTTAGTACGCAAAACAACCTTATCTGAATGGAACACCAGATAGGGCGGATTACACTGCAGAGCAGATAATTCAGAAACTCTTCTAGCAGAAGAATAGCAACCAAAAACAGAACTTTCCAAGATAACAACTTGATATCTATGGAATGTAAGGGTTCAAACGGAACCCCTTGAAGAACTGAAAGAACCAAATTTAGACTCCAGGGAGGAGTCAAGGGTCTGTAAACAGGCTTGATCCTGACCAAAGCCTGAACAAAAGCTTGAACATCTGGCACAGCTGCCAGTCGTTTGTGTAACAAGACAGATAAAGCCGAAATCTGTCCTTTTAGAGAACTCGCTGATAATCCCTTATCCAAACCTTCTTGGAGAAAGGAAAGGATCCTAGGAATTTTAATCTTACTCCATGAGAATCCCTTGGATTCACACCAACAGATATATCTTTTCCATATTTTATGGTAATCTTTCTAGTCACAGGTTTTCTGGCTTGTACCAGAGTATCTATCACAGAATCCGAAAACCCACGCTTAGACAAAATCAAGCGTTCAATTTCCAAGCAGTCAGCTGGAGAGAAACTAGATTTGGATGTTCGAATGGACCTTGTACTAGAAGATCCTGTCTCAAAGGTAGCTTCCATGGTGGAGCCGATGACATATTCACCAGGTCTGCATACCAAGTCCTGCGTGTCCACGCAGGAGCTATGAAAATCACTGAGTCCTTCTCCTGTTTGATCCTGGCTACCAGCCTGGGAATGAGAAGGAACGGTGGAAACGCATAAGCTAGGTTGAAAGTCCAAGGCGCCACTAATGCATCCACTAGAGTCGCCTTGGGATCCCTGGATCTGGACCCGTAGCAAGGAACCTTGAAGTTCTGATGAGACGCCATCAGATCCATGTCTGGAATGCCCCATAATTGGGTCAACTGGGCAAACACCTCCGGGTGGAGTTCCCACTCCCCCGGATGAAAGGTCTGACGACTCAGATAATCCGCCTCCCAGTTTTCCACTCCTGGGATGTGGATCGCAGACAGGTGGTAGGAGTGATCCTCCGCCCATTTGATGATCTTGGTCACCTCTCTCATCGCCAGGGAACTCCTTGTTCCCCCCTGATGGTTGAAGTAAGCAACAGTCGTCATGTTGTCTGATTGGAATCTTCTGAATCTGGCCTTTGCTAGTTGAGGCCAAGCCCGGAGAGCATTGAATATCGCTCTCAGTTCCAGGATGTTTATCGGGAGAAGAGACTCTTCCCGAGACCATAGACCCTGAGCTTTCAGGGAATCCCAGACCGCGCCCCAGCCTAATAGACTGGCGTCGGTCGTGACAATGACCCACTCTGGTCTGCGGAAGCTCATTCCCTGGGACAGGTGATCCTGAGTCAACCACCAACGGAGTGAGTCTCTGGTCTTCTGATCTACTTGAATCACTAGAGACAAGTCTGTATAGTCCCCATTCCACTGTTTGAGTTGTAATGGTCTTAGATGAATTCGCGCAAAAGGAACTATGTCCATTGCTGCAACCATCAACCCTACTACTTCCATGCACTGAGCTATGGAAGGCCGTAGAACAGAGTGAAGAACTTGACAAGCGTTTAGAAGCTTTGACTCTCTGACATCTGTCAGGAAAATCTTCATTTCTAAAGAATCTATTATTGTTCCCAAGAAAGGGACTCTTGTTGACGGAGACGGGGAACTTTTTTCTATGTTCACCTACCACCCGTGAGATCTGAGAAAGGCTAGAACAATGTCTGTGTGAGCCTTTGTCTTTGAAAGAGACGACGCTTGAATTAGGATGTCGTCCAAGTAAGGTGCCACTGCAATGCCCCTGGTTCTTAGAACCGCTAGAAGGGACCCAAGCACCTTTGTGAAAATCCTTGGAGCAGTGGCTAGTCCGGATGGGAGAGCCACAATAGGTAATGTTTGTCCAGAAAGGCGAACCTTAGCAACTGATGATGATCTTTGTGGATAGGAATATGCAGATACGCATCCTTTAGATCCACGGTAGTCATAAATTGACCCTCCTGGATTGTAGGTAAAATCGTTCAAATAGTTTCCATTTTGAACGATGGCACTCTGAGAAATTTGTTTATAATTTTTAAATCCAGAATTGGTCTGAAAGTTCCCTCTTTTTTTTTTTGGGAACTACAAACAGATTTGAGTAAAACCCCTGACCTTGTTCCACAGTTGGAACTGGGAGTATCACTCCCATCTTTAACAGGTCTTCTACACAATGTAAGAATGCCTGTCTCTTTACTTGGTTTGAAGATAAGCGAGACATGTGGAACCTTCCCCTTGGGGGTAGTTCCTTGAATTCTAGAAGATAACCCCGAGAGACTATTTCTAGTGCCCAGGGATCCTGAACATCTCTTGCCCAAGCCTGAGCAAAGAGAGAGAGTCTGCCCCCTACTAGATCCGGTTCTGGATCGGGGGCTACCTCTTCATGCTGTCTTGGTAGCAGCAGCAGGTTTCTTGGCCTGTTTACCCTTGTTCCAGCCTTGCATTGATTTCCAAGCTGGTTTAGTCTGGGAAGCGTTACCCTCTTGTCTAGAGGCTGCCGAGTTGGAAGCCGGTCCGTTCCTGAAATTGCGAAAGGAACGAAAATTGGACTTATTCTTAGCCTTGAAAGGTTTATCTTGTGGGAGGGCATGGCCCTTTCCCCCAGTGATGACTGAAATAATCTCTTTCAATTCTGGCCCAAAAGGGGTCTTACCTTTGAAAGGGGTATTAAGCAATTTTGTCTTGGAAGATACATCCGCCGACCAAGACTTTAGCCAGAGCGCTCTGCGCGCCACAATTGTAAACCCTGAATTTTTTGCCGCTAACCTCGCTAACTGCAAAGCGGCGTCTAAAATAAAGGAATTAGCTAACTTAAGTGCGTAAATTCTGTCCATGACTTCCTCATACGGAGTCTCCCTACTGAGCGACTTTTCCAGTTCCTCGAACCAGAACCACGCCTCTGTAGTGACAGGAATAATGCACGAAATAGGTTGAAGGAGGTAACCTTGCTGTACAAAAATCTTTTTAAGCAAACCTTCCAATTTTTTATCCATAGGATCTTTGAAAGCATAATTGTCCTCAATAGGAATGGTTGTGCGCTTGGCTAGAGTAGAAAACTCCCCCTCGACCTTAGGGACTGTTTGCCATGTGTCCTTCCTGGAGTCGACCATAGGGAACAATTTCTTAAATATAGGAGGAGGGACAAAAGGTATGCCTGGCTTCTCCCACTCCTTATTCACTATGTCCGCCACCCGTTTAGGTATCGGAAAAGCATCAGGGTGCACCGGGACCTCAAGGAACTGTCCATCTTGCACAATTTTTCTGGGTTGACCAGATTGTCACAATCATCCAGAGTAGATAGCACCTCCTTAAGTAATGCGCAGAGATGCTCTAATTTAAATTTAAATGTCACAACATCAGGTTCTGCCTGCTGAGAAATTCCTGTATCAGAAATTTCCCCATCTGACAAACCCTCCCTCACTGCCACTTCAGATTGGTGTGAGGGTATGACAGAAAAATTATCATCAGCGCCCTCCTGCTCTACAGTGTTTAAAACAGAGCAATCGCGCTTTCTCTGAAATGCTGGCATTTTGGATAAAAACATAATTTATGCTTACCTGATAAATTTATTTCTCTTGTAGTGTATCCAGTCCACGGATCATCCATTACTTATGGGATATTAACGCCTCCCCAACATGAAGTGCAAGAGGATTCACCCAGCAGAGCTGCTATATAGCTCCTCCCCTAACTGCCATTACCAGTCATTCGACCGAAAACATGCAGAGAAAGGAAAACCATAGGGTGCAGTGGTGACTGTAGTTTAATGGAAAAATTACCTGCCTTAAAGTGACAGGGCGGGCCGTGGACTGGATACACTACAAGAGAAATAAATTTATCAGGTAAGCATAAATTATGTTTTGTCTTGTAAGGTGTATCCAGTCCACGGATCATCCATTACTTATGGGATACCAATACCAAAGCTAAAGTACACGGATGACGGGAGGGACAGGCAGGCTCTTTATACGGAAGGAACCACTGCCTGAAGAACCTTTCTCCCAAAAACAGCCTCCGAAGAAGCAAAAGTGTCAAATTTGTAAAATTTGGAAAAAGTATGAAGAGAAGACCAAGTTGCAGCCTTGCAAATCTGTTCAACAGAAGCCTCATTCTTAAAGGTCCAAGTGGAAGCCACAGCTCTAGTAGAATGTGCTGTAATTCTTTCAGGAGGCTGCTGTCCAGCAGTCTCATAGGCTAACCGTATTATGCTACGAAGCCAAAAGGAGAGAGAGGTAGCCGAAGCTTTTTGACCTCTCCTCTGACCAGAATAAACGACAAACAGGGAAGACGTTTGTCGAAAATCCTTAGTTGCCTGTAGATAAAATTTCAGGGCACGGACTACATCTAGATTGTGTAGCAGACGTTCCTTTTTCGAAGAAGGATTAGGACACAAAGATGGAACCACAATCTCTTGATTGATATTCCTGTTAGTGACCACCTTAGGTAGGAACCCAGGTTTAGTACGCAGAACTACCTTGTCTGAATGAAAAATCAGATAAGGAGAATCACAATGTAAGGCAGATAACTCAGACTCTTCGAGCAGAGGAAATCGCCATTAAAAACAGAACTTTCCAAGATAACAACTTGATATCAATGGAATGAAGGGGTTCAAACGGAACCCCCTGTAAAACATTAAGAACTAAGTTCAAACTCCATGGTGGAGCAACAGTTTTAAACACAGGCTTGATCCTAGCTAAAGCCTGACAAAAAGCTTGAACGTCCGGAACTTCTGACAGACGTTTGTGTAAAAGAATGGACAGAGCTGAAATCTGTCCCTTTAAGGAACTAGCGGATAAACCCTTTTCTAAACCTTCTTGTAGAAAAGACAATATCCTCGGAATCCTAACCTTACTCCATGAGTAACTCTTGGATTCGCACCAATATAAGTATTTGCGCCATATCTTATGGTAAATCTTTCTGGTAACAGGCTTCCTAGCCTGTATTAAGGTATCAATAACTGACTCAGAAAAACCATCTTTGATAAAATCAAGCGTTCAATTTCCAAGCAGTCAGCTTCAGAGAAATTAGATTTTGATGTTTGAAGGGACCCTGGATCAGAAGGTCCTGTTTCAGAGGTAGCGACCAAGGTGGACAGGATGACATGTCCACTAGATCTGCATACCAAGTCCTGCGTGGCCATGCAGGCGCTATTAGAATCACTGATGCTCTCTCCTGTTTGATTCTGGCAATCAATCGAGGAAGCATCGGGAAGGGTGGAAACACATAAGCCATCCCGAAGGTCCAAGGTGCTGTCAAAGCATCTATCAGAACCGCTCCCGGATCCCTGGATCTGGACCCGTAACGAGGAAGCTTGGCGTTCTGTCGAGACGCCATGAGATCTATCTCTGGTTTGCCCCAACGTCGAAGTATTTGGACAAAGACCTCCGGATGAAGTTCCCACTCCCCCGGATGAAAAGTCTGACGACTTAAGAAATCCGCCTCCCAGTTCTCCACTCCCGGGATGTGGATTGCTGACAGGTGGCAAGAGTGAGACTCTGCCCAGCGAATTATCTTTGATACTTCCATCATTGCTAGGGAGCTTCTTGTCCCTCCCTGATGGTTGATGTAAGCTACAGTCGTGATGTTGTCCGACTGAAACCTGATGAACCCCCGAGTTGTTAACTGGGGCCAAGCCAGAAGGGCATTGATAACTGCTCTCAATTCCAGAATGTTTATTGGTAGGAGACTCTCCTCCTGATTCCATTGTCCCTGAGCCTTCAGAGAATTCCAGACAGCGCCCCAACCTAGTAGGCTGGCGTCTGTTGTTACAATTGTCCAGTCCGGCCTGCTGAATGGCATCCCCCTGGACAGATGTGGCCGAGAAAGCCACCATAGAAGAGAATTTCTGGTCTCTTGATCCAGATTCAGAGTAGGGGACAAGTCTGAGTAATCCCCATTCCACTGACTTAGCATGCACAATTGCAGCGGTCTGAGATGTAGGCGTGCAAAGGGTACTATGTCCATTGCTGCTACCATTAAGCCGATCACCTCCATGCATTGAGCTACTGACGGGTGTTGAATGGAATGAAGGACACGGCATGCATTTTGAAGCTTTGTTAACCTGTCTTCTGTCAGGTAAATCTTCATTTCTACAGAATCTATAAGAGTCCCCAAGAAGGGAACTCTTGTGAGTGGAAAGAGAGAACTCTTCTTTTCGTTCACCTTCCATCCATGCGACCTTAGAAATGCCAGTACTAACTCTGTATGAGACTTGGCAGTTTGAAAGCTTGAAGCTTGTATCAGAATGTCGTCTAGGTACGGAGCTACCGCAATTCCTCGCGGTCTTAGTACCGCCAGAAGAGCACCCAGAACCTTTGTGAAGATTCTCGGAGCCGTAGCCAATCCGAATGGAAGAGCTACAAACTGGTAATGCCTGTCTAGAAAGGCAAACCTTAGATACCGGTAATGATCTTTGTGAATCGGTATGTGAAGGTAAGCATCCTTTAAATCCACTGTGGTCATGTACTGACCCTTTTGGATCATGGGTAAAATTGTCCGAATAGTTTCCATTTTGAACGATGGAACTCTTAGGAATTTGTTTAGGATCTTTAAATCCAAGATTGGCCTGAAAGTTCCCTCTTTTTTGGGAACCACAGATTTGAGTAAAACCCTTGTCCTTGTTCCGACCGCGGAACCGGATGGATCACTCCCATTAATAAAAGATCTTGTACGCAGCGTAGAAACGCCTCTTTCTTTATTTGGTTTGTTGACAACCTTGACAGATGAAATCTCCCTCTTGGGGGAGAGAATTTGAAGTCTAGAAGGTATCCCTGAGATATGATCTCTAACGCCCAGGGATCCTGGACATCTCTTGCCCAAGCCTGGGCGAAGAGAGAAAGTCTGCCCCCCACTAGATCCGTTCCCGGATCGGGGGCCCTCGATTCATGCCGTCTTAGGGGCAGCAGCAGGTTTCCTGGCCTGCTTGCCCTTGTTCCAGGACTGGTTAGGTCTCCAGCCTTGTCTGTAGCGAGCAACAGCTCCTTCCTGTTTTGGTGCAGAGGGAGTTGATGCTGCTCCTGCTTTGAAATTACGAAAGGAACGAAAATTAGACTGTCTAGCCTTAGGTTTGGCTCTGTCTTGAGGCAGGGCATGGCCTTTACCTCCTGTAATGTCAGCGATAATTTCTTTCAACCCGGGCCCGAATAAGGTCTGCCCTTTGAAAGGTATATTAAGCAATTTAGATTTAGAAGTAACGTCAGCTGACCAGGATTTTAGCCACAGTGCTCTGCGTGCCTGAATGGCGAATCCGGAATTCTTAGCCGTAAGTTTAGTTAAATGTACTACGGCATCTGAAATAAATGAGTTAGCTAACTTAAGGGCTTTAAGCTTGTGTGTAATCTCATCTAATGGAGCTGATTCAAGTGTCTCTTCCAGAGACTCAAACCAAAATGCTGCTGCAGCCGTGACAGGCGCAATGCATGCAAGAGGTTGCAATATAAAACCTTGTTGAACAAACATTTTCTTAAGGTAACCCTCTAACTTTTTATCCATTGGATCTGAAAAGGCACAGCTATCCTCCACCGGGATAGTGGTACGCTTAGCTAAAGTAGAAACTGCTCCCTCCACCTTAGGGACCGTTTGCCATAAGTCCCGTGTGGTGGCGTCTATTGGAAACATCTTTCTAAATATCGGAGGGGGTGAGAACGGCACACCGGGTCTATCCCACTCCTTAGTAACAATTTCAGTAAGTCTCTTAGGTATAGGAAAAACGTCAGTACTCGACGGTACCGCAAAATATTTATCCAACCTACACATTTTCTCTGGTATTGCAACTGTGTTACAATCATTCAGAGCCGCTAACACCTCCCCTAGTAATACACGGAGGTTTTCCAGCTTAAATTTAAAATTTGAAATATCTGAATCCAGTTTGTTTGGATCAGAACCGTCACCCGCAGAATGAAGCTCTCCGTCCTCATGTTCTGCAAATTGTGACGCAGTGTCTGACATGGCCCTAATATTATCAGCGCACTCTGTTCTCACCCCAGAGTGATCACGCTTACCTCTTAGTTCTGGTAATTTAGCCAAAACTTCAGTCATAACAGTAGCCATATCCTGTAATGTGATTTGTAATGGCCGCCCAGATGTACTCGGCGCTACAATATCACGCACCTCCCGAGCGGGAGATGCAGGTACTGACACGTGAGGCGAGTTAGTCGGCATAACTCTCCCCTCGTTGTTTGGTGAAATATGTTCAATTTGTACAGATTGACTTTTATTTAAAGTAGCATCAATACAGTTAGTACATAAATTTCTATTGGGCTCCACTTTGGCTTTAGCACATATAGCACAGATATCTTCCTCTGAATCAGACATGTTTAACACACTAGCAAATAAACTAGCAACTTGGAAATACTTTTCAAGTAATTTACTATAATATGAAAACGTACTGTGCCTATAAGAAGCACAGAAAAAGTTATGACAGTTGAAAATTAATAAACTGAAAAGTTATAGCATCAAATCTTTGTAAAAAAACACAATTTTAGCAAAGGATTGCTCCCATTAGCAAAGGATAACTAACCCTGATAGCAGAAAAAAAAAAAAAAAAAAAAATACAGAAATAAACGTTTTTTTATCACAGTCAACTACAATCTCACAGCTCTGCTGTGAGTGATTACCTCCCTCAAAACAAGTTTTGAAGACCCCTGAGTTCTGTAGAGATGAACCGGATCATGCAGGGAAGACAATAAACTTCTGACTGAATTTTTAGATGCGTAGCAAAAGCGCCAAAAAAGGCCCCTCTCCCTCACACATAACAGTGAGAGAGATCAGTAAACTGTCATAAATTAAATAAAACGACTGCCAAGTGGAAAAAAATAGTGCCCAAAACATTTTTTCACCCAGTACCTCAGAAAATTAAACGATTTTACATGCCAGCAAAAAACGTTTAACATTAATAAATTGAGTGTTATTAAAAAGCCTGTTGCTAGTCCCTGCAAATTAGGCTAAAGTTTTATGCATACAGTATAATTCCAGTGAAGTGCCATTCCCCAGAATACTGAAGTGTAAAATATACATACATGACAGCCTGATACCAGTTGCTGCTACTGCATTTAAGGCTGAGTTTACATTATATCGGTATGGCAGAATTTTCTCATCAATTCCATTGTCAGAAAATAATAATAAGCTGCTACATACCTCTTTGCAGATTAATCTGCCCGCTGTCCCCTGATCTGAAGTTTACCTCTCCTCAGATGGCCGAGAAACAGCAATATGATCTTAACTACTCCGGCTAAAATCATAGAAAGACTCAGGTAGATTCTTCTTCAAATTCTACCAGAGAAGGAATAACACACTCCGGTGCTATTATAAAATAACAAACTTTTGATTGAAGGTATGAAACTAAGTATAATCACCACAGTCCTCTCACACTATTCGTTGGGTGCAAGAGAATGACTGGTAATGGCAGTTAGGGGAGGAGCTATATAGCAGCTCTGCTGGGTGAATCCTCTTGCACTTCCTGTTGGGGAGGAGTTAATATCACATAAGTAATGGATGATCCGTGGACTGGATACACTTAACAAGAGAAATATTAGCTATGGAGTTATCCATTACTGCCGTCAATTACTGCATAGTAACAAGCATTGGCGCGCTAGAAGTACTAGGGGTCGCCTGCGCGGGCATAACTGGTATAGACACAGAAGGAGATGATGTAGAACTATGTCTACTTCCTTCATCTGAGGAATCATCCTGGGCAACTTTACAATTTGTGACAGTTCTGTCCTTACTTTTTTTGGACGCAATGGCACAATTATCACACTATATTTGAAGGGGGAACCACATTGGCTACCATACATACAGAACATGATCTATCTGAAGGTACAGACATGTTAAACAGGCTTAAACTGGTTAATAAAGCACAAAAACCGTTTTAAAACAAAACCGTTACTGTCTCTTTAAATGTTAAACAGGGCACACTTTATTACTGAATATGTGAAAAACTATGAAGGAATTATCCAATCTTTACCAAATTTTCACCACAGTGTCTTAATACATTCAAAGTATTGCACCCCAAGCTGTTAACCCTTAAAATGTGGAAACCGGAGCCGTTTTTAATTTTAACCCCCTTACAGTCCCAGCCACAGCCTTTGCTGCAACTTCACCAATCCCAGGGGGGTATATGATACCAAATGAAGCCTTCTAGGAACGTTTTTAGTGGATTCCAGACCCTCACACATGCAGCTGCATGTACTGAACTCAAAATTAACTGCACAGTAATGGCGCGAAAATGAGGCTCTGCCTACTACAGAGAAAGGCCCTTCCTGACTGGGAAGGTGTCTTAACAAGTGCCTGGTGCTAAAAACGTTACCCAATGTTATAAAAGTGTGAAATACAACTTCAAACTGCATATAATACTTAAATAAAGCAATCGATTTAGCCCCTAAAAGTGTCTACCAGTTTATAGCCCATAATAAGCCCTTTATTCTGTTTGAGACTAAGAAAATGGCTTACCGATCCCCATGAGGGGAAAATGACAGCCTTCCAGCATTACACAGTCTTGTTAGAAATATGGCTAGTCATACCTTGAGCAGAAAAGTCTGCAAACTGTTCCCCCCAACTGAAGTTATCTCATCTCAACAGTCCTATGTGGAAACAGCAAACGATTTTAGTAACTGCTGCTAAAATCATAATCCTCTCACAAACAGAAATCTTCATCTCTTTCTGTTTCAGAGTAAATAGTACATACCAGCACTATTTTAAAATAACAAACTCTTGATAGAAGAATAAAAAACTACAACTAAACACCACAAACTCCTCACCATCCCCGAGGAGATGCTACTTGTTCAGAGCGGCAAGGAGAATGACTGGGGGGGCGGAGCCTGGGAGGGACTATATGGACAGCTCTTGCTGTGTGCTCTCCTTGCCTTTCCCTGTGGGGGAGGAGAATATCCCACAAGTAATGGATGACACCGTGGACCGGACACACCAATGTTGGAGAAACAGTGACAGGAAATATACCAAAATGGGCCAAGATAAATACTTTTTTTGGGGGGGGGGGCATATAGATATATATATAGAATAGATTATATTATATATACATATATATACACACATACACATATATATACACACATACACAGGTAGCCCTCAGTGTACGACGGGGTTAGGTTCCAGGAGGAATGGTTGTAAATCAAAACCGTTGTAAATTGAAACCCAGTTTATAATGTAAGTCAATGGGAAGTGAGAGAGTTAGGTTCCAGGCCCCTCTCAAAATTGACATAAGTAACACCTAACACATTATTTTTAGAGCTTTGACATGAAGACTTTAAATGCTAAACAGCATTATAAACAGTATCAAATAATCACACAACACAGAATATATAATTAAACTAAGTTAACTGAATAAAAACAATTGCTAAAACAGTATTATAACCTAATAAAATAATCACACAACACAGAAAATATAATCAAACCAAGTTTAAGGAACAAAAACATTTGCTATCAGCACCTAATAGAATAATTACACAACAGACTGCATCATCATCAAACTAAGTTTAATAAACAAAAATGTTTTTTTACTTGCATTTTTCTGCAATCAGTTCCCTGCATTGTTAGCATGTTAGATAATATTGGGTCTGCACCTATTCTATGCATTTCAATCTGCAGTGATTAATAAGCAGTTCGGCACCCTCACCTCAAGCTGCTGGACAGGAAGTGCCTGCTAGAACTTGTTGCTCGATAAGTCTGGTCTGATCTGTGTACACAGATCAATTTCAGGCTGTAAAGCTTGCTTAAAGGGCCATTATACACTCATTTTTTCTTTGCATAAATGTTTTGTAGATCTATTTATAAAGCCCATAAAGTTTTTTGTTTTTTAAAATGTATAATTTTGCTTATTTTTAAAGAACATTGCTCTGATTTTCAGACTCCTAACCAAGCCCCAAAGTTTTATTTGAATATCGTCAGCTAACTTCTCCAGCTTACTCCTGTTTGTGTAAAGGGTCTTTTCATATGCAAAAGAAAGGGGAGGGTCTTATTTCCCACTTGCAGTGGGCTTTCCAACTACCTTTTCAACAGAGCTAAACTGAAAGCTTTTAAGTACGTTTTTAAACCATTTTATACTGGATTTTTATATCAGTATCTGTGCATCTTATTCTTTATAGTAGTGTCTATTACATGCAGTTATATGAAAATGTAACTTTGCTGAAACACAAGCGGACAGCTCCTTCTACTGGCTAGTTTAATTAGTGCAATGTTTTTCAATAGCAGTCACATGACTGAAAAAAAAGGTTGTTATTCTGAAACGGCGCAAATTGAACAGGCGCAAACCGAGGGATATATATATATATATATATATATATATATTCACAAAAGTAGAGACAATAAAGGGGATATTCTAGTATGATGCAAGATGATATCCACACTTCACTTGCAGACACAATTTAAACTAACAATTTCCACCTTTGCGGTAAGTATTAACCAGTTCTTGGCTATCAGCAATACTTCATTTTGTTAGAAAAACAGACTCCGCTGTAGCGGTAAAGATGTTTGGCAATGTAGATAAAAATAGCAAATGCTGTGTCTGAAAGTGTCTACCGCCGTAGCGGTTATACTTGCGTTGTTTGAGAGTCCCACTATCGCGGTGCCACACCTCCAGGGGTGCTCCTCTCGCTGTTCTTAGTAACCTTTTTTTTGCAGTTATTCACAAACTCCAAGGTTGCTACTATCTCCAATGATTCCGCCAGAAATCTTTGTCTCATGAAGATCCCAACAAACACTCCAGCCAGCTACGCGCGTTTCACCCCTAAGGCTGTGGGGCTTCTTCCGGCTCCAAATTCAGAGAGGGGGAGATGGAGAGAGAGAGAGAGAGAGAGAGAGAGAGAGAGAGAGAGAGAGAGAGAGGGAGGAAGATGGAGAGAGAGAGAGAGAGAGAGAGAGAGGGGAAGATGGAGAGAGAGAGAGAGAGAGAGAGAGAGATAGAGAGATAGAGAGAGAGAGAGATAGAGAGATAGAGAGAGAGAGAGATCTCCATGAGACAAAGATTTCTGGCGGAATCATTGGAGATAGTAGCAACCTTGGAGTTTGTGAATAACTGCAAAATAAAGGTTACTAAGAAGAGCGAGAGGAGCACCCCTGGAGGTGTGGCACCGCGATAGTGGGACTCTCAAACAACGCAAGTATAACCGCTACGGCGGTAGACACTTTCAGACACAGCATTTGCTATTTTTATCTACATTGCCAAACATCTTTACCGCTACAGCGGAGTCTGTTTTTCTAACAAAATGAAGTATTGCTGATAGCCAAGAACTGGTTAATACTTACCGCAAATGTGGAAATTGTTAGTTTAAATTGTGTCTGCAAGTGAAGTGTGGATATCATCTTGCATCATACTAGAATATCCCCTTTACGAATTTCTGAACAACAAGGAAGTCAATGTAACCATTTTCTGCAGGTTGCTACAATATTTATGATTGATCTGTTGGGAACTCTCATTACACTACCTACTAGGACTTTATTACCTGTGGCTACAAACAGGTTTTAACTTCTTTATGTTATTGGAAGTATTTAGTTCCTTATTGTTTTAGTTTCATTTATTTTAATTTTATGGTTTTATTAACAACTGGTAGGATAATCTCATAGTGCACTATGATTGGAATTGTTTTGAGTACCCTTCAGGTTGTTTAACATTATTCTCATGGTTTTTCCTATAAACAACTCCTTTTAATGCTCCCTGGCTGCAGCAATTGGTTGATGTTTTTTGTTTTTTACTTCTTTATGTCTCTATGGGGGTTGTCACTTTAGAATTACTTATTCCATTATACAATTTTTAGGGATTGGTTAGTGCTGGACAGGAGAGGCTTATTGTCTCTACTTTTGTGAATAATTAATTTTCTACTCTCCCCTTGCACCATAGGTCTGATAAGTACTAAATATTTGGACCTTGTATACTACCCCTGTTATTGGTATAGCTGATAGTGCTGACAACAACCTTTTCTTTTTTATTTATATATATATATATATATATATATATATATATATATATATAGATAGAGTTAGTGTTTTGATAGGTGTTTAAATTGAGTGATAGCAAAAAATGATCTGGTCTTTTAGGCACTCAGACCTTGAGGGAGGAAATAATCCCCTTTCCAGCACTCAACCAACTGTTTGTCTGCAGTGTATTACTAAGAAATATGGTGTCAAAGAGATACAGGTGTAATAAGTCTCCAAATTGTCCAAATGTGTTCCCAAGGCTTGTGATATATTTTGCATTATAAAACAGTTTAATTAAATTAAGTTGTTTGCTAAACTCACATATTTGTTTTATAGTGTTTGCCTGATTCGCTAAGCTCCTATGTGTGTTTGTAAGATAAACATCTGCTTTCCTTAAAGGAATAGTCTAGTCAAAAATAAACTTTAATGATTCAGATAGAACATGCAATTTTAAAGCAACTTTCTAATATACTCCTATTATAAAAAATGTCTTTGTTCTCTTCGTATCTTAAAGGGACAGTATACTATAAAATCGTTTTTCCCTTAATGTGTTTCCAATTACTTTTTTTTACCAGCTGCAGAGTATAAAATGTATGAGATTTGCATTTTTAAGGCTTATTTTTGTATATGAATTAGCCGATTTTGTGTTTTAAAGCCACAACCTAATAAAATGGGTTGAGCTTGTAGATATTATCAGATCTCACATTGTATAAATATACTGGCTTCTTTATCTTATATCTGCCCATAAACCAATCACTGATACTTGTAGAGAACAATGGAAAATTAATTTTTTTTAACCTTATCTCTTCTATAACCCCCTGGGAGTGTAATTTCTTCTACTGGCTGTGTGAATACAGCTGGGCCTCGTGGCCAAAAACTTTCAGGATGGGTGGGGATACCACAGGCTAAATAAATTAATTCAAATGCAAATATAAGGTTAATGGAAATACTTGTAAACAATTTAATACACTCCAGCAGGTAAAGTGGAGCGTTGGGAACAAATTAAAGGGGAGAATATTTTTGAGTAAACTGTCCCTTTAAGATTATCTCCTAAGCTTAGGACTGTCAATGTCCACCAATAGAGCTGTGGGGCATGTGCTTATCAGCCTGTTTGCATCTCTCACATAAACCTGCAAACACAGGTGTTGGATTCCACTCAGAACTGCTCAGATTTGTCATGTCGCCACAGGTGTAAAGAGACGAGTTTGTTTTTTGTAAACGTAAAAACAAAAACTAGTTTGAGCAAGAAACAAAACAATCTTCACATGCACTCATCTTTCTATTGTTAGAAGCAAGTCACTGTAAACATTTAATGACAATAGCTTGATAGCTTGTATCTGTTGCCTGCAAGCTAATTAGGATAGGTATTATGATAGTTTTACATGAAATCAAAGCAACTGTGCTAACAGCAGAAAATGTAAAAATCGCTAAGATTTGAAAACCACATGGAAAACATGCGTGCAGTTCCAGCCCACACTTGAGGAGCCAAACCTATTCACACACAAAAGAACCACCCAAAGCCGTCTCTGAACTACCAGCTTACAGGCCAAGGGGGTTTTAATAACTACTTTGCAGTCGCAGAGCTATTTGTGTCTGCTTTACAAGCGAGCTGCTGTAGATATGCCAGCACTGAGACACAAGCAGCTCTGTCCCTCTTGTACAATAAGTGCATTCTCCTCTATCATCCAACAACTCCCACCCCCATGTTGCCGTCACCTTCTGCAGACTGGCACACACCGAGAACGGCTCTGGCTGGTAACCCAGAGGTGCCTGCAGTTACAGGTGCGGCCACAGCAACATGCTAACAAAGAGGTTTTACACAAACATAGCTTGAAAGCAAAAAGTCCCTGCATGTCAGACACAGCTGTAGTCACATGACCTCTGTTCAGACACAGTGACATACAAATGTAGGAAGCATTTACAGCACCACTGGGAATAGAGAACTTGAGCAGACAAACACCTGCATTACATAATACTTAACATTCAGACCCATTTTTTGCATGGACCTAACTAGTGGTTGCCAAAGTTCTCCAGCACAATTTACACATCAATAAAAACTATTCCAAGAAACACTTTTTGTCTATCCAACCAAACACATATGTATGTACACACACACAATATATGTTTTTTTTTTTTTTAATTATGCTTACCTGATTAATTAAATTTCTTTCATGGTGGTGAAAGTCCATGATCCATTTCTACTGGGAATTACTCTTCCCTGCCACTAGGAGGAGGCAAACATTCCCAAACACCAAGAGCCCTATATAACCGATTCTCTAATCATGTAGTTGAAGAAACAGACTGTAGATATGAGATCCGACTAATTGTAAGGATACCATCCAAGTAAGGAAACACCACAATACTCTGAATTCTAATTACAGACAAAGGGAACCTAGAACCTTAGAGATTATCCTGGAAGAAAAATAAAAAACATAATTTATGCTTACCTGATACATTTATTTCTCTTGTAGTGTGTTCAGTCCACGGGTCATCCATTACTTATGGGATATATTCTCCTTCCCAACAGGAAGTTGCAAGAGGATCACCCAAGCAGAGCTGCTATATAGCTCCTCCCCTCACATGTCATATCCAGTCATTCGACCGAAACAAGACGAGAAAGGAAAAACTATAGGGTGCAGTGGTGACTGGGGTTTTAATTAAAATTTAGAACTGCCTCAAAAAAAGACAGGGCGGGCCGTGGACTGAACACACAAGAGAAATAAATTTATCAGGTAAGCATAAATTATGTTTTCTCTTTTTAAGTGTGTTCAGTCCACGGGTCATCCATTACTTATGGGATACCAATACCAAAGCTAAAGTACACGGATGATGGGAGGGACAAGGCAGGAACATTAAACAGAAGGAACCACTGCCTGTAGAACCTTTCTCCCAAAAACAGCCTCCGAAGAAGCAAGTGTGTCAAATTTGTAAAATTTTGAAAAGGTATGAAGTGAAGACCAAGTTGCAGCCTTGCAAATCTGTTCAACAGAGGCCTCATTCTTAAAGGCCCAGGTGGAAGCCACAGCTCTAGTGGAATGAGCTGTAATTCTTTCAGGAGGCTGCTGTCCAGCAGTCTCATAGGCTAAACGTATTATGCTACAAAGCCAAAAAAAGAGAGAGGTGGGCGAAGCCTTTTGACCTCTCCTCTGTCCAGAATAAACGACAAACAGAGAAGAAGTTTGCCGAAAATCTTTAGTTGCCTGTAAGTAGAACTTCAGGGCACGGACTACGTCCAGATTATGCAACAGACGTTCCTTCTTTGAAGAAGGGTTAGGACATAATGATGGAACAACAATCTCTTGATTGATATTCCTGTTAGAAACAACCTTAGGTAAAAACCCAGGTTTAGTACGCAGAACTACCTTGTCTGAATGAAAAATCAGATAAGGAGAATCGCAATGTAAGGCAGATAACTCAGAGACTCTTCGAGCCGAGGAAATAGCCATCAAAAACAGAACTTTCCAAGATAACAGCTTAATATCAATGGAATGAAGGGGTTCAAACAGAACACCCTGAAGAACTTTAAGAACCAAGTTTAAGCTCCACGGAGGAGCAAGAGTTTTAAACACAGGCTTAATCCTAGCCAAAGCCTGACAAAAAGCCTGGACGTCTGGATTCTCTGCCAGACGTTTGTGTAAAAGAATAGACAGAGCAGAAATCTGTCCCTTTAACGAACTAGCGGATAAACCCTTTTCTAAACCTTCTTGTAGAAAAGCCAATATCCTAGGAATCCTAACCTTACTCCATGAGTAACTCTTGGATTCACACCAATATAAATATTTACGCCATATCTTATGGTAACAGGTTTCCGAGCCTGTATTAATGTATCAATAACCGACTCCGAAAAACCACGCTTTGATAGAATCAAGTGTTCAATCTCCATGCAGTCAGCCTCAGAGAAATTAGGCTTGGATGGTTGAAAGGACCCTGAATTAGAAGGTCCTGCCTCAGAGGCAGAGACCATGGTGGACAGGACGACATGTCCACTAGGTCTGCATACCAGGTCCTGCGTGGCCACGCAGGCGCTATCAGAATCACAGATGCTCTCTCCTGTTTGATCCTGGCAATCAGTCGAGATAGCAACGAAAATGGTGGAAACACATAAGCCATGTTGAAAACCCAAGGGGCTGCTAGTGCATCTACCAGCACCGCTCCCGGGTCCCTGGACCTGGATCCGTAACAAGGAAGCTTGGTGGAAACACATAGGCCAGATTGAAGGACCAAGGCGCTGCAAGAGCATCTATCAACACCGCCTGGGGATCCCGGGACCTGGACCCGTAAAGAGGAAGTTTGGCATTCTGACGGGACGCCATCAGATCCAATTCTGGAGTGCCCCATAGCTGAGTCAGCTGGGCAAATACCTCCGGGTGGAGTTCCCACTCCCCCGGATGAAAAGTCTGACGACTTAGAAAATCCGCTTCCCAGTTGTCTACTCCTGGGATGTGAATTGCTGAGAGGTGGCAAGAGTGATCCTCCGCCCACCTGATTATTTTGGTTACATCCATCATTGCTAGGAAACTCCTTGTTCCCCCTTGATGGTTGATGTAAGCTACAGTCGTGATGTTGTCCGACTGAAATCTGATGAATTTGGCCGCAGCTAGCTGAGGCCATGCCTGAAGAGCGTTGAATATCGCCCTCAGTTCCAGAATGTTTATCGGGAGAAGAGCTTCTTCCCGAGACCATAAGCCCCGAGCTTTCAGGGAGTCCCAGACAGCACCTCAGCCAAACAGACTGGCGTCGGTCGCTACGATGATCCACTCTGGTCTGCGGAAACACATTCCCTGAGACAGGTGATCCTGAGACAACCACCAGAGAAGAGAATCTCTGGTCCCCTGATCCAACTGTATTTGAGGAGACAAATCTGCATAATCCCCATTCCACTGTTTGAGCAAGCATAGTTGCAGTGGTCTGAGGTATATCCGTGCAAAAGGGACTATGTCCATTGCCGCTACCATTAATCCGATTGTCTCCATGCACTGAGCTACAGATGGCCGAGGAATGGAATGAAGAACTCGGCAAGTAGTTAAGAGTTTTAACTTTCTGACCTCCGTCAGAAATATTTTCATTACTACCGAGTCTATTAGTGTTCCTAGGAAGGGAACTCTTGTGAGGGGAGAGAGAGAACTCTTTTTGATGTTCACTTTCCACCGGTGAGACCTCAGAAAGGCCACTACAATTTCCGTGTGAGACTTGGCACTTAGGGAGGTTGACGCCTGAATTAAGATGTCATCTAGATAAGGAGCCACTGCTATGCCCCGCGGTCTTAGCACCGCCAGGAGGGACCCTAGCACCTTTGTGAAAATTCTGGGAGCAGTGGACAACCCGAAAGGGAGAGCCACAAACTGATGATGCTTGTCCAGAAAAGCGAACCTGAGAAACTGGTGATGATCTTTGTGGATAGGAATGTGTAAATACGCATCCTTTAGATCCACGGTAGTCATATTGACCCTCCTGGATCATTGGTAAGATTGTCCAAATGGTCTCCATCTTGAATGCTGGGAATTAGTTTAGAATTTTGAGATCCAGGATTGGTCTCAAAGTTCCTTCTTTTTTGGGATCCATAAACAGGTTTGAGTAAAACCCCAGTCCTTGTTCCTCAAATGGAACTGGGTGGATCACTCCCATTGTATGTAGGTCTTCTACACAGCGTAAGAACGCCTCTTTCTGTGTCGTGTCCGTAGACAGATGAGAAATATGGAACCTTCCCCTTGGAGGGGAGTCCTTTAATTCTAGAAGATATCCCTGGGATACAATCTCTAAGGCCCAGGGATTGTGTACGTCTCTTGCCCAGGCCTGAGCGAAGAGAGAGAGTCTGCCCCCTACTAGATCCGGTCCCAGATCGGGGCTACCCCTTCATGCTGTCTTGGGGGCAGCTGCAGGCTTCTTGGCCTGTTTACCCTTGTTCCAGCCCAGGTAAGGTTTCCAGGCTGCCCTGGATTGTGAATTGTTACCCTCTTGCTTCACAGCAGGGGAGGATGAAGCGAGACCGCTCCTGAAATTTCGAAAGGAACGAAAATTATTTTGTTTGTTCTTTGTCTTAAAGGATTTGTCCTGAGGGAGAGCATGGCCTTTTCCCCCAGTGATTTCTGAGATAATCTCTTTCAATTCAGGCCCGAAAAGGGTCTTTCCTTTGAAAGGGATGTTCAGCAGTTTGGATTTTGACGACACATCGGCCGACCAAGACTTGAGCCATAGCGCCCTGCGCGCCAGAATAGCAAAACCTGAATTCTTTGCCGCTAACTTAGCTAGTTGGAAAGCGGCATCTGTGATAAAAGAATTAGCCAGCTTAAGAGCCTTAATTCTGTACATAATATCCTCATATGAGGTCTCCGTATGGAGCGCATCTTCCAGCGCCTCGAACCAGAAAGCAGCTGCAGTAGTTACAGGAACAATGCACGCTATAGGTTGGAGAAGAAAACCTTGATGAACAAAAATTTTCTTAAGTAAACCCTCCAATTTTTTATCCATAGGGTCTTTAAAAGAACAACTGTCCTCAATTGGTATGGATGTGCGTTTAGCAAGTGAAGAAACAGCCCCCTCCACCTTAGGGACCGTCTGCCACGAGTCCCGCGTGGTGTCAGATATGGGGAACATTTTCTTAAAAACAGGAGGGGGAACAAACGGAATACCTGGTTTATCCCACTCCCTAGTTACTATATCCAAAATCCTCTTAGGGACCGGGAACACATCAGTGTAAACAGGAACTTCTAGGTACTTGTCCATTTTACACAATTTCTATGGGACCACCAAAGGGTCACAGTCATCCAGAGTAACTAATACCTCCCTGAGTAATAAGTGGAGGTGTTCTAGTTTAAATTTAAAGGCCAACGTATCTGAGTCTGTCTGAGGAGCAACAGCACATCCCTCGCCCCCATTTCAGAGCGTTGTGAGTGTATATCGGATACGGCTACTAAATCATCAGAATGCTCATAATCTGTTCCTAAAACAGAGCTATCACGCTTGGCAGGTAACACGGGCAGCTTAGATAAAAATACTGAGAGGGTATTATCCATAACTGCCGCCAAGCCTTGTAAGGTAAAAGAGAGTTAGACGCGCTAGAGGTGCTAGGCGTCGCTTGAGCGGGCGTAACTGGTTGTGACACTTGGGGAGAGGTCAACGGGCTAACCTCATTACCTTCTGTCTGAGAATCATCTTGGGCCACATTTTTAAGTGCAACAATATGGTCTTTAAAGTGTATAGACATATCAATACAAGTGGGACACATTTTGAGAGGGGGTTCCACCATGGCTTCTAAACACATTGAACAAGGATTTTCCTTGGTATCAGACATGTTTAACAGACTAGTAGTAAGACAAACAGGCTTAGAAATCACTTTAATCAAGCAAAAACACACTTTGCAAAAAAACGTTACTGTGCCTTTAAGAAATAAAAAGGGCACACAATTTTCCAAAACAGTGAAAAATGCACCAAACTTTTTGAAATTTTCACAGTATGTACTTAAAGCATTGGTAAGATTGCACAACTAGCAAGAAAAACGATTAACCCCTTGATGCCCAAACCGGATCAATAGTAAGCTAACAGACCGGTTAGAGTAAACTACAAACAAAGCAGATGTTTGACGAAAATCTTTAGTAGCTTGTAAGTAAAACTTTAAAGCACAAACCAAGTCCAGATTATGTAAAAGATGTTCCTTCTTTGAAGGATTAGGACACAATGATGGAACAATCATCTCTTGATTGATATTCTTAGTAGATACTACCTTATGCAAAAACCCAGGTTTTGTACGCAGAACTACCTTATCTGCATGGAAGATCAGATAAGGAGAATCACATTGTAAAGCAGATAACTAGGAGACTCTACGAGCCGAGGAAATGGCCATCAAAAAAAGAACTTTCCAAGATAAAAGCTTGATATCTATGGAATGAAGAGGTTCAAACGGAACCCCTTGAAGAACTTTAAGAACCAAATTTAAGCTCCATGGGGGAGCAACAGGTTTAAACACAGGCTTCATTCTAACCAACGCCTGGAACATCCACCAGACACTTGTGCAAAAGAATAGACAGTGCAGAGATCTGTCCCTTCAAAGAACTAGCTGATAATCCTCTCTCCAAACCATTTTGGAGAAAACAGAATTTATGCTTACCTGATAAATTACTTTCTCCAACGGTGTGTCTGGTCCACGGCGTCATCCATAACTTGTGGGAATATTCTCCTCCCCAACAGGAAATGGCAAAGAGCACAGCAAAAGCTTTCCATATAGTCCCTCCTAGGCTCCGCCCACCCCAGTCATTCGACAGACGGACAGGAGAAAAAAACAGGAGAAACTATAGGGTACCGTGGTGACTGTAGTTAAAGAAAGAAATTCTTCAAACCTGATTAAAAAACCAGGGCGGGCCGTGGACCGGACACACCGTTGGAGAAAGTAATTTATCAGGTAAGCATAAATTCTGTTTTCTCCAACATTGGTTTGTACGGTCCACGGCGTCATCCATAACTTGTGGGAACCAATACCAAAGCTTTAGGACACGGATGAAGGGAGGGAGCCAATCAGGTTACCTAAACGGAAGGCACCACGGCTTGCAAAACCTTTCTCCCAAAAATAGCCTCCGAAGAAGCAAAAGTATCAAATTTGTAGAATTTGGCAAAAGTGTGCAGGGAAAACCAAGTCGCTGCCTTACATATCTGATCAACAGAAGCCTCGTTCTTGAAGGCCCATGTGGAAACCACAGCCCTAGTAGAGTGAGCTGTGATTCGTTCGGGAGGCTGCCGTCCGGCAGTCTCGTAAGCCAATCGGATGATGCTTTTCAGCCAAAAGGAAAGAGAGGTAGCAGTAGCTTTTTGACCTCTCCTCTTGCCAGAATAAACGACAAAAAGATAGGACGTTTGTCTGAAACCCTTTGTTGCTTCTAAATAGAACTTTAAAGCACGTACTACATCTAAATTATGTAACAAACGTTCCTTCTTTGAAACTGGATTCGGACACAAAGAAGGCACAACTATTTCCTGGTTAATATTTTTGTTGGAAACAACCTTTGAAAGGAAACCAGGTTTAGTACGCAAAAC
Source organism: Bombina bombina (assembly GCF_027579735.1). Classification (NCBI taxonomy): domain Eukaryota; kingdom Metazoa; phylum Chordata; class Amphibia; order Anura; family Bombinatoridae; genus Bombina; species Bombina bombina. The sequence continues at coordinate 433,318,106 of NC_069500.1, read as the reverse complement.
AACCTTATCTGAATGGAACACCAGATAGGGCGGAATACACTGCAGAGCAGATAACTCAGAAACTCTTCTAGCAGAAGAAATAGCAACCAAAAACAGAACTTTCCAAGATAACATCTTGATATCTATGGAATGTAGAGGTTCAAACGGAACCCCTTGAAGAACTGAAAGAACTAAATTCAGACTCCAGGGAGAAGTCAAAGGTCTGTAAACAGGCTTGATCCTGACCAAAGCCTAAACAAAAGCTTGAACATCTGGCACAGCTGCCAGTCGTTTGTGTAACAAGACAGATAAAGCAGAAATCTGTCCTTTTAGAGAACTCGCTGATAATCCCTTATCCAAACCTTCTTGGAGAAAGGAAAGGATCCTAGGAATTTTAATCTTACTCCATGAGAATCCCTTGGATTCACACCAACAGATATATTTTTTCCATATTTTATGGTAAATTTTTCTAGTTACAGGTGTTCTGGCTTGAACCAGAGTATCTATCACAGAATGCGAAAACCCACGCTTAGATAAAATCAAGCGTTCAATTTCCAAGCCGTCAGCTGGAGAGAAACTAGAATTGGATGTTCGAATGGACCCTGTACTAGAAGATCCTGTCTCAAAGGTAGCTTCCATGGTGGAGCCGATGACATATTCACCAGGTCTGCATACCAAGTCCTGCGTGGCCACGCAGGAGCTATCAAAATCACAGAGGCCCTCTCCTGTTTGATCCTGGCTACCAGCCTGGGAATGAGAGGAAACGGTGGAAACACATAAGCTAGGTTGAAGGTCCAAGGCGCTACTAATGCATCCACTAGAGTCGCCTTGGGATCCCTGGATCTGGACCCGTAGCAAGGAACCTTGAAGTTCTGATGAGACGCCATTAGATCCATGTCTGGAATGCCCCATAATTGGGTCAACTGGGCAAATATCTCCGGGTGGAGTTCCCACTCCCCCGGATGGAATGTACGACGACTCAGATAATCCGCCTCCCAGTTTTCCACTCCTGGGATGTGGATCGCAGATAGGTGGTAGGAGTGATCCTCCGCCCATTTTATGGTTTTGGTCACTTCTCTCATCGCCAGGGAACTCCTTGTTCCCCCCTGATGGTTGATGTAAGCAACAGTCGTCATGTTGTCTAATTGGAATCTTATGAATCTGGCCTTTGCTAGTTGAGGCCAAGCCCTGAGAGTATTGAATATCGCTCTCAGTTCCAGATGTTTATCGGGAGAAAAGACTCTTCCCGAGACCATAGACCCTGAGCTTTCAGGGAGTCCCAGACCACGCCCCAGCCCACTAGACTGGCGTCGGTCGTGACAATGACAAGTCTGTAAAGTCCCCAATCCACTGTTTCAGCATGCACAGTTGTAATGGTCTTAGATGAATTCGCGCAAAAGGAACTATGTCCATTGCTGCAACCATCAACCCTACTACTTCCATGCACTGAGCTATGGAAGGACGTGGAACAGAGTGAAGAACTTGACAAGCGTTTAGAAGTTTTGACTTTCTGACATCTGTCAGGAAAATCTTCATTTCTAAAGAATCTATTATTGTCCCCAAGAAAGGAACTCTTGTCGACGGAGACAGGGAACTTTTTTCTATGTTCACCTTCCACCCGTGAGATCTGAGAAAGGCCAGAACGATGTCTGTGTGAGCCTTTGCCTTTGACAGAGACGACGCTAGTATTAGAATGTCGTCCAAATAAGGTGCCACTGCAATGCCCCTTGGTCTTAGAACCGCTAGAAGGGACCCGAGTACCTTTGTGAAAATCCTTGGAGCAGTGGCTAGCCCGAATGGGAGAGCCACAAACTGGTAATGTTTGTTCAGAAAGGCGAACCTTAGGAACTGATGATGATCTTTGTGGATAGGAATATGTAGATACGCATCCTTTAAATCCACGGTAGTCATAAATTGACCCTCCTGGATTGTAGGTAAGATCGTTCGAATAGTTTCCATTTTGAACGATGGCACTCTTAGAAATTTGTTTAGAATCTTTAAAACCAGAATTGGTCTGAAGGTTCCCTCTTTTTTGGGAACTACAAACAGATATGAGTAAAACCCCAGCCTTGTTCCACAGTTGGAACTGGGTGTATCACTCCCATTTTTAACAGGTCTTCTACACAATGTAAGAATGCCTGTCTCTTTATTTGGTTTGAAGATAAGTGAGACATGTGGAACCTTCCCCTTGGGGGTAGCTCCTTGAATTCCAGAAGATAACCCTGAGAAACTATTTCTAGTGCCCAGGGATCCTGAACATCTCTTGCCCAAGCCTGAGCAAAGAGAGAGAGTCTGCCCCCTACTAGATCCGGTCCCGGATCGGGGGCTACTCCTTCATGCTGTTTTGGTATCAGCAGCAGGCTTCTTGGCCTGCTTACCCTTGTTCCAGCCTTGCATCGGTTTCCAAGCTGGTTTGGTTTGTGAAGCATTGCCCTCTTGTCTAGAGGCTGCAGAGTTGGAGGCCGGTCCGTTCCTGAAATTGCGAAAGGAACGAAAATTAGACTTATACTTGGCCTTGAAAGGCCTATCTTGTGGGAGGGCATGGCCCTTACCCCCAGTGATGTCTGAGATAATCTCTTTCAATTCTGGGGATATTAAGCAATTGAAAGGGATATTAAGCAATTTTGTCTTGGAAGATACATCCGCTGACCAAGACTTTAGCCAGAGCGCTCTGCGCGCCACAATTGCAAACCCTGAATTTTCCGCCGCTAATCTAGCTAACTGCAAAGCGGCATCTAAAATAAAGGAATTAGCTAACTTAAGTGCGTGAATTCTGTCCATAACCTCCTCATACGGAGTCTCTCTACTGAGCGACTTTTCTAGTTCCTCGAACCAGAACCACGCTGCTGTAGTGACAGGAATAATGCACGAAATAGGTTGCAGGAGGTAACCTTGCTGTACAAAAATCTTTTTAAGCAAACCCTCCAATTTTTTATCCATAGGATCTTTGAAAGCACAATTATCCTCGATAGGAATAGTAGTGCGCTTGGCTAGTGTAGAAACTGCCCCCTCGACCTTAGGGACTGTCTGCCATAAGTCCTTTCTGGGGTCGACCATAGGAAATAATTTCTTAAATATAGGAGGGGGGACAAAGGGTATACCGGGCTTTTCCCACTCCTTATTCACTATGTCCGCCACCCGCTTGGGTATAGGAAAAGCGTCGGGGTGCACCGGAACCTCTAGGAACTTGTCCATCTTGCACAATTTTTCTGGAATGACCAGGTTGTCACAATCATCCAGAGTAGATAGCACCTCCTTAAGCAGTGCGCGGAGATGCTCTAATTTAAATTTAAATGTCACAACATCAGGTTCTGCCTGTTGAGAAATTCTACCTGAATCAGAAATTTCCCCATCTGACAAAACCTCCCTCATGGCCACTTCAGATTGGTGTGAGGGTATGACAGAGTAATTATCATCAGCGCCCTCCTGCTCTACAGTGTTTAAAACAGAGCAATCGCGCTTTCTCTGAAATGCAGGCATTTTGGATAAAATATTTGCTATGGAGTTATCCATTACTGCCGTCAATTGTTGCATAGTAACAAGCAATGGCGCGCTAGAAGTACTAGGGGTCGCCTGCGCGGGCATAACTGGTATAGACACAGAAGGAGATGATGTAGAACTATGTCTACTCCCTTCATCTGATGAATAATCTTGGGCAACTTTACTATCTGTGGCAGTACTGTCCTTACTTTGTTTGGACGCTATGGCACAATTATCACACAATTTTGAAGGGGGAGACACATTGGCTTCCATACATACAGAACATAGTTTATCTGAAGGCACAGACATGTTAAACAGGCTTAAACTTGTCAATAAAGTACAAAAACTGTTTTAAAATAAAAACGTTACTGTCTCTTTAAAATTTAAACAGGGCACACTTTTTTACTGAATATGTGAAAAACTATGAAGGAATTGTTAAATCTTAACCAAATTTTCACCAGTGTCTTAAAGCACTCAAAGCATTGCACCCCAAATTTCAGACCTTTAACCCTTAAAATGACAAAACCGGAGCCGTTTATAGTTTTAACCCCTCTACAGTCCCAGCTACAGCCTTTGCCCGGACTTTACCAAACCCAGGGGGGTATACGATACCAAATGAAGCCTTCTAGGGACCTTTTCAACTACTTCCAGACCCATACACATGCAGCTGCATGTCCTGCTCTCAAAAGTAACTGCTCAGTAATGGCGCGAAAATGAGGCTCTGCCTACTACAAAGAAGGCCCTTCCTGACTGGGAAGGTGTCTAAGCCAGTGCCTGCCGTGAAAATAACTTCCCCAAAGTTATAAAGTGTGAATTTTAACTTCAAGCTGTATAAAATGCCCAAATAAAGCAATCGATTTAGCCCATAAAAGTGTCTACCAGTTTTATAGCCCATATTAAGCCCTTTATTCTGTTTGAGACTAAGAAAATGGCTTACCGGTCCCCATGAGGGGAAAAATGACAGCCTTCCAGCATTACACAGTCTTGTTAGAAATATGGCTAGTCCTACCTTAAGCAGATAAGTCTGCTAACTGTTTCCCCCAACTGAAGTTATCTCATCTCAACAGTCCTATGTGGAAACAGCAAACGATTTTAGTTACTGCTGCTAAAATCATATTCCTCTCACAAACAGAACTCTTCATCCTTTTCTGTTTCAGAGTAAATAGTACATACCAGCACTATTTTAAAATAACAAACTCTTGATAGTAGAATAAAAAACTACAACTAAACACCACATACTCTTCACCATCTCCGTGGAGATGTTGCCTGTGCAACGGCAAAGAGAATGACTGGGGTGGGCGGAGCCTAGGAGGGACTATATGGACAGCTTTTGCTGTGCTCTTTGCCATTTCCTGTTGGGGAGGAGAATATTCCCACAAGTTATGGATGAAGCCGTGGACCGGACACACCAATGTTGGAGAAAAGATAATATCCTAGGAATCCTAACCTTACTCCATGAGTAACTCTTGGATTCACACCAATAAAGATATTTACGCCATATCTTATGGTAGATTTTCCTGGTAATAGGCTTTCGTGCCTGTATTAAGGTATCAATGACAGACTCGGAGAAGCCACGCTTTGATAAAATCAAGCGTTCAATCTCCATGCAGTCAGTCTCAGAGAAATTAGATTTGGATGTTTATCGGGAGAAGAGACTCTTCCCGAGACCATAGGCCCTGAGCTTTCAGGGAGTCCCAGACCGCACCCCAGCCTAACAGACTGGCGTCGGTCGTTACAATGATCCACTCCGGTCTGCGGAAGCACATTCCCTGAGACAGGTGATCCTGAGACAACCACCAGAGAAGAGAATCTCTGGTCTTCTGGTCCAGTTGGATTTGAGGAGACAAATCTGCATAATCCCCATTCCACTATTTGAGCATGCACAATTGCAGTGGCCTGAGATGAATTCAAGCAAAAGGGACTACATCCATAGCTGCTACCATTAAGCCGATTACCTCCATGCACTGAGCTACAGATGGCCGAGGAATGGAATGAAGAGCTCGGCAAGTAGTTAAAAGCTTTAACCTTCTGACCTCCGTCAGAAATATTTTCATTTCTACCGAGTCTATTAGTGTTCCCAGGAAGGGAACCCTTGTGAGCGGGGACAGAGAACTTTTTTCGGTGTTCACCTTCCATCCGTGAGACCTTAGAAAGGCCAGAACAATCTCTGTATGAGCCTTGGCTCTGGGAAAAGACGACGCCTGTATTAAGATGTCGTCCAGATAAGGTGCTACTGCAATGCCCCGCGGTCTTAGTACCGCTAGAAGGGACCCTAGCGGTGGCCAACCCTAAGGGAAGGGCCACGAACTTGTAATGCTTGTCCAGAAAGGCGAACCTTAGGAACTGATGGTGATCTTTGTGGATAGGAATATGAAGGTACGCATCCTTTAGATCCACGGTAGTCATATATTGACCTTCCTGGATCATCGGTAAGATTGTCCGAATGGTCTCCATTTTGAATGGTGGAACTCTGAGGAATTTGTTTAGAATTTTTAGATCCAGGATTGGCCTGAAAGTTCCTTCCTTTTTGGGAACCACAAACAAGTTTGAGAAAAAACCCAGTCCTTGTTCTGTAATTGGAACTGGATATATCACTCCCATCTTGAGTAGATCTTCTACACAGCGTAAGAACGCCTCTTCCTTTGTCTGGTCTGTAGACAGACGAGAAATGTGGAACCTTCCCCTTGGAGGGGAGTCCTTGAATTCTAGAAGATATCCCTGAGCAACGATCTCTAATGCCCAGGGATCGGGAACATCTCTTGCCCAAGCCTGAGCAAAGAGAGAGAGTCTGCCCCCTACCAAACCGGAGCCGCCTAAAACAACCGGTTAATAAACTACAGCACCTTGCCACAGCAGCCTGCTCTGGCCCTACCTTCCCTTAAGGATTGGATTTGAGAAAAGCAAGCCTCTTGAAGTCCTCCAGCAGTCTCTGGACCCATGTGAAGCAGCATGCAAAGAAATTGTCTTAATAAACTGCGCAACTGAGGCGCGAAATTAGGCCCCTCCCACTCCAGAGCTGTGGGGCCTTCAGAACCCAATTTAGGTGACTACAAATAATGCCATGTGGAATAAAACACCAAATAAACACACCAAATGTGCTTTAAAAGTGTCAAAAATTAGTATTTTGTTAAATAAAATAATCGATTGCCCTATAAAAGTGTTAACCAGTCTATTGAGCCCTCTTAAATAAGCCTCTAGTTCTATACTAAATCTCAGAACATGGCTTACCCTTCCCACATGGGGATTCTTGTCAGTCTTCTAGCATTACCTTGTCTTGACTAGAAAAAAATGACTGAAACATACCTCAAAGCAGTTAAGCCTGCAAACTGTTCCCCCCAACTGAAGTTTTCTGGTACTCCTCAGTCCTGTGTGGGAACAGCAATGGATTTTAGTTACAACATGCTAAAATCATTTTCCCCTCAGCAGAATTCTTCATCACATTTCTGCCAGAGAGTAAATAGCACAAACCGGTACTATTTAAAAATAACAAACTTTTGATTGAAGATATAAAACTACAAATCTAACACCACATTCACTTTACCCTCCCGTGGAGATGCCCTATCTCTTTGCCACTTCCTGTTGGGAATGAGAATATCCCACAAGTAAGGATGAATCCGTGGACTGGATACACCTTGCAAGAGAAATTGCTATTGTTTAAAAAGTTAGATAACAACTTTACTACCTATTCCCCAACATAGCTATATTAATATGCTTTATAACATTCAAACCTCTAAATGTCTGCCCATTTCGAATCCACTATAGACAGCCTCCTAACCAACTGCTTTTTTATTTGCTTTTCACAACAGGAGACTGCTAGTTCATGTGGACCCTATAGATAGTAAGTAAAATGCAAGTCGATAATAAATAAATAAAAAATAATGTGATCAGTGGGCTGTCAAAAGAGGCTTAGATACAAGGTAATCACTGAGGTTAAAATATATATTAATATAACCATTTTGGCTGTGAAAAACTAGGGAATGGGTAATAAAGGGATTATCTAGATTATTAAACAATAAAATTTTTGAATTGACTGGCCCTTTAACAGTTTATTAACCCCTTCACTGACAGGAATTTTAGAAGTGCGCAGCTGCAATAAAGCGACCTTTTAATTACAAAAAAAAACAATGGTAAAGCAATGCACGTCTGCCGATTCTTAAAAAAAAGGGGGATGCCAGAGAAGCTTTAACAAATATTTATCTTTTGACTGCAGTAGACTAAATATTTTAGAGTAAATAATTTCAGAGAGAAACCCAAAGGCTTCCTACAGCCATTATGATAGCATAAAGTACATTGTTGTGTAGCAGTTAGAGCTAATTATGGGGGGTATGTAGCAGGGTTAGCCTTAAGAAGTCTGCAGGGTGCAATTATATTGAAAAGTTGTTTTATTACACATATCTAAACATTTTATATTAGTGTCCCTTTAAAAAGGAATCCATGAGCAGCATAACTACAGCTCAGCATTGAATAATCTGAGCAGAAATTGAGGGCACGTCGCACAACACAATAGTGAGGTGTATAAAGTTTTTCATCAGCACCATTCTTCCATAAAAATACAGCAGACGCCCTACAGGCAGCATCATGCCTCAACATGCAACAGATTAAAGTGCTTTAGAAAGCAAATAAAGGAAGTCACTGCATGTTATGGAAATATCAGGTGGTTATATTACAGAGACCTGCAATTATCCATGAAATTAATGTTTTTACTGCGGGTAGTCTGTTTTTATAAAACGGCGCATTGACACAGTAAAGGACTACAAATGCTCAAAAACAATATGGCTATTAGTGACATTTGCACTTGACTGACTGGAAAAGTGACTTAACTCTCTAGCTTCAATGTATAACATATCTGTTAATCAAGAGTATGAGTATGTACATATATATCTCTATATCTATATATTTCACACAATGTCAGGGTTCATGATTCAAACAAAGCATGCCATTTTAAACAACTTTTCATTGTACTTCTGTTATCAAATTTGCTTTGTTCTCTTGGTATCTTTTATTGAAGAGTAAAACTAGGTAGCCTCATAAGAGCTCAGGAGTGTGCACGTGTCTTTAGTACTCTATGGCAGCAGTGTTTTACAACATTGTATAACAAAGCTACAAATAATGTTGCCAAGGACTAATGGACATTTCCATTACCAGTATATCAGCCAGAAAGCAACAGCTTCTAAGATTTTACCTCTGACACCTACTTTTGTATTATGCACACTCTGCATATCCGAATCTCCAGACCAAGGAAAAAGAGAAAAAAGAATTAAAAAAATGAATACAACTTTATTATGATTTTTTTTTTTTAATCTTTTGCATGTAAAAACATGAAAATACGGTTACAATCCTGTAACCAAGTACAAACAGCAACAGCCAAACATGTTTTGGGCCTAATGTCTGCCCTTGTTCACTGGCATAACTTGTGCTGTACCTGAGAGCTCTTTTTAGTCAAGGTGAATGTTTCTTCCTGTTATGCCATATTAAGGCCATAAAATATACAACAAAGAAAAATACTTATATATATATACATATCAGTGACGTGCTGTCATAGGAGGCAGGTGAGGCAGCGCCTCACCTGTCCTATGCATGTATAAACTTTTTAAATAACGTTTAATTAAAAAAATATATATATTTTTTTAAATGTATTAAAAAAAAAATTTGTACCCCAAAGTACCCTAGTACTACCCCCGAATCCGCCCATGTAGTAAAGCTAAAGATCATGCAATCCATTCCATATTACACAATGAAGGGGAAGCTGTGAGATGTTCAGCTGCCCCTCCATTACGCACTATGGATCATGTCTTCTGTTACTAATTTGAGCCATACGACTAGCGACACCCAGCAGTGCTGCTCATCGCGGCCCATAAGCTCCCAAAGGAGGCTGCTCTCTGAGCAGCCTCGGGAGTCAGCCAGCCAATCATGTCTCAGTGCACTGCTCAGTGACATCACCACTAGTGGAGGAGGTGGAACTGCGGGCGGGCTATACGCGCGCGACGGGAAGAGACAGTCATGTGACCGCACTGACCGAGTGTGACAGATCGATGCGACACTCTACTCCTGTCTCCAGTGAAGCTGCTGCTGCTGAGAAGAAGGACCTGTCTTGCCCTGGCCCCTGCCCTGGACTCTGGAGGTTTGCTGCCCAATTCTTTTGACAGTATGGTATAACCGTGTATCACCTATATCCATTATAGATATAATACTGTCAGATCATGCATTTGGTTTATCTGTAATTGCTGTCCCCACAATGTATAATGTACTCTCCTTCATGATATTAAATTATTCAACACCCAGCAGTGAACTTTTTTAATCTGATGGTAGATTAGTTGAGGGTTTATACATGTGTATAGGCTGATCCTATGTTGGTATTGTCAGCATCAAATAATAGCTATAAGTTCAAAGGGTTTGCTTCTGTGATATGTTTAAATACACCTAGACCTTCATCACTAACCTTCCCTACTCCCCCCCACCCATATAGCTTACTTTGTGAGCTAAGGAAAATATATCCTACAATCTATACCCCCTAAACTGTTATCAAAATTATTATTCTTATTTCTTATTTACAGTCCCTTCTCCCTATTCATTGTACATTGATTTCATATATATATATATATATATATATATATATATATAACTCACCCTATCCCCAGTGACAGCTAAAGGTGACAGGTCAGGTCTAGTGTCCCTATGACATGCTATAACCTTGTGTCACCCTTTACCAAGTGACAGGTCAGGTAGTAGTGTCCCTATGACACGGTATAACCTTAACCTCCTCATGTCACCCTATCCCCAGTGACAGCGCCACCTAGAGTCATCAGGTGAAGGTGATAGCCAGGTATAGTGTCCCTATGACACGGTATAACCTCATGTCACCCTATCCCCAGTGACAGCGCCACCTAGTGACATCAGCTGAAGGTGACAGGTCAGGTATCGTGTCCCAATAACACAGTATAACTTCTTCTCACCTTATCCCCAGTGACAGCTGAAGATGACAGTTACAGGTATATTGTCCATATGACACGGTATAACCTTCTCATGTCACCTGATCCCCAGTGACAACTGAAGGTGACAATTCAGGTATAGTGTCCCAATTACACGATATAACCTCAGTGTAAGTAATGAATTGACCACAGCATACGTACAAGTTGTTACCCCACTATAATTAATTAATTGACCCTGCAGCATACGTACAAGTTATTACCCCACTGTAAGTAATGAATTGACCCTGCAGCATATGTACAAGTTATTACCCCACTGTAAGCAATGAATTGACCCTGCAGCATATGTACAAGTTATTACCCCACTGTAAGCAATGAATTGACCCTACAGCATATGTACAAGTTATTACCCCATTGTAAGCAATTAATTGACCCTGCAGCATATGTACAAGTTATTACCCCACTGTAAGTAATGAATTGACCCTACAGCATATGTACAAGTTATTACCCCATTGTAAGTAATGAATTGACCCTACAGCATATGTACAAGTTATTACCCCACTGTAAGTTAGAGAGAGAAGGAGAGTCAATGAGAGAGAGAGGGGAGAGTGAATGAGAGAGAGAGAGAGAGAGAAGGAGAGTGAATGAGAGAGAGAGAAGGAGAGTGAATGAGAGAGTGAGAAGGAGAGTGAATGAGAGAGTGAGAAGGAGAGAGAGAGAGAGAGAGAGAGAGAGAGAGAGAGAGAGAGAGAGAGAGAGAGAGAGAGAGAGAGAGAGAGAGAGAGAGAGAGAGAGAGAGAAAGAGAGAGAGAGAGAAAGAGAGAGAGAGAGAGAGAGAGAGAGAGAGAGAGAGAGAGAGAGAGAGAGAGAAGAGAGAGAGAGTGAGAGAGAGAGAGAGAGAGAGAGAGAGAGAGAGTGAGAGTGAGAGTGAGAGTGAGTGAGTGTGAAAGAGAGAGTGAGTCTCATCTCTCTGATGAAGCGCATGTGCGCATGCGCGAAACGCGTCAGGTGTCCATCTGAACCTACACTTGTTATTTGGCAATCTGGCTGAATAAAGATACTTTTTTGCATCAAGTTTCCTGTCTCTGGGTCTCCTATCCTTCGACTCAAAACACTGTTAATAATACAGTATTCTCTAGATGGTGCAGACCCTATTACATAAAATCTTTACTGAAGAATATAAGAGAAGAAATGGGACGTTTAAATTAATGAACCATATAAAAGATAGGGAATCAAGCACTCTTTTATAAATAATCAAGTAAAATGTAATATGCTAATAAGGAAGCTACATCTCTGATCCGTATAATATCTCACAAGGTTACCATATCAAGGCATAGATAACCAGTAAACATATCATAACATCACATTTGTAATATACCACCAAGTCACGTGACAGAAAACAGTACCCTAAAGGTGTGCACACCTTTTAATCATTATGTCAATGTACTCATCATCCGGATAGTACCCCACACATACTACACCAATGCTGCGCACAGTATCCAAGAACATACAAGGGATAATACTGGGCAGGATAAATACTGGGATCTAAGTATGGTAGAATACTAACGATGTGCAACTGTACAATAAATATTGCAAATTTTCACAGCCTAGTCAGCAGTACAATAGAACCTAGCATTGTGTAAAAATCGTATATTGCAGCAATCAAACAGGTATGACAGTTCCCAATATCATAAGCGTTATGTCTCTGTGCAAGCAAAGTCAAACCAGGATGACCCTCCACAAATTGCGGAGTAGCCAGAGTTTTCAAACATCGATAGAGCATTGGAACGCTCAAGCACGTGACGTACCCGGAAGTGAAGGCACGCTCTCTATCCACGCCATGTGTCTTTCGGCGTTTCAGACCACAGCACATCTAGCAGCAGCCGGTGAAGTATAAGGAGCAATAGAGCAGGATTTTAACACAACCACTTTTGGATTACAGCTCCTAATTCTGGATACAGATAAGTGTATTGACACACATAACTTTCTGCTCTATCGATGTCTGATTGCTGCAATATACGATTTTTACACAATGCTAGGTTCTATTGTACTGCTGACTAGGCTGTGAAAATGTCCAATATTTATTGTACAGTTGCACATCGTTAGTATTCTACCATACTTAGATCCCAGTATTTATCCTGCCCAGTATTATCCCTTGTATGTTCTTGGGTACTGTGCGCAGCATGGGTGTAGTATGTGTGGGGTACTATCCGGATGATGAGTACATTGACATAAGGATTAAAAGGTGTGCACACCTTTAGGGTACTGTTTTCTGTCACGTGACTTGGTGGTATATTACAAATGTGATGTTATGAGATATATTTACTGGTTATCTATGCCTTGATATGGTAACCTTGTGAGATATTATACGGATCAGAGATGTAACTTCTTTGTTAGCATATAAAATTTTGCTTGATTATTTATAAAAGAGTGCTTGATTCCCTATCTTTTATATGGTTCATTAATTTTAATGTCCGATTTCTTCTCTTATAGTCTTCAGTAAAGATTCTCTCTCTCTCTATATATATATATATATATATATATATATATATATATATATATATATATATATATATATATATACAGTATATATATATATATATATATATATATATATATATATATATATATATATATATATATATATATATATATATATATATATATATATATATATATATATATATATATATATAAAAAGACTATCATTGAATGAAAATAGAAATAGTATGCTACCCTTACTAAGAAAGTATAAATGTGTACTCATATTAAAATATAATGTTCTTTGATATTAAACTGCTATGTTAAACTTTTAGTAAAAATAAATCAACATCCATTATTCAGTTTAGACCAAAGGGGTGCTTGGTTTTAAGATTAAAAATCCAAAACACTTCCCTTTGGTCTAAAAGTCTCTCTGTCTCCTCCCCTCCTATGCCTAGGGACATGGTCTTTGCCCTGTACTGTCAAAAGGGAATCGTTAAAGTGGTGTTCCTGCCTGAAATGTTTAGCTATAGGCGTAGTACTATCTGGGTTGCCTATATCCCTTTCATGTTGGAGTACCCTGTTGCATAAGGCACGTTTCGTGTGCATTACATACTGTTTTTTTACAACAGTGACATGTTAACAGGTAGATGACAAAAGTGGTATTTACAGGAAATACTGAAACGTATGTCAAACTCCCTGTTTAGTGGCACTGGGCACAAATAAAGTACAACTTTTGTATTATGCTACATAAAACACCCTGTAATTAACAAACTTTTTTTTTTGTAGTATTGAAATAAACATAATGGCTAACTGTAAGATACCTGGTTTACCACTTTACTTAAAGGAACTAATCTTTTTTTTTTTTTTTTTTTTTTTTTTCAGCAGGGGTAGACAAGGCAAGACACTAATTTTGTTAGTAAAAACATGCAATGTTTTGCAGTATCTTTCCTTATGTCTGCTAAAGCCAATTAGGGACCGTTTTGTGTTTGGATTAGGCTTGTGAAGTCTGCAGTGTGCACTTCCAATTTTCAGAATTGGAAAAACCCACAATTTGTGCCATATAGATAACATTGTGCTCACACCAGTGGAATTACTTAGAGGCCTCTGATTGGGTAAAATGCAAGTCTGTCAAAAGAACTGAAATAAGGGGGCAGTCTGCAGAGGCTTAGATACAAGGAAATCAGAGGTAAAAATATGCAAAACTGGGAAATGGGTAATAAAGGGATTATCTATCTTTTTAAACAAAAATTCTAGAGTAGACTGTCCCTTTAAATTCCAAAGTGTCTCAACTTTTTTAAAACATCAAATTCCTCACTGTCTTCTAAAATGTGGGCCTGATGTCTTAATATTTAGGATGGTGGTTCTGTTGGAAACTGTTCTCAGAAAACAAAAAAAAGTATAATATTTGAAAAAATAATAGAGAGTTATAGTATTTTGCATTTAAGGTTGTTAAAATTGTGTAAACTTGCTTCTGATTTCATTTTCAGTTATGAGCTATTCTACTACTGTATAGTTCCTTTACCACACCGTTCACTATTTTCCTATGCTCCCTAGCCAGCTGCAGCACATGTGCAGAGCATTCTACCCAGCAGCCAGACATCACTAGCTGTAAAAGTACTAGATATGCACACAATGTGTACACCAGACATCACTGGCTGTAAAAGTACTAGATATGCACACATTGTGTACACCAGACATCATTGGCTGTAAAAGTACTAGATATGCACACATTGTGTACACCAGACATCATTGGCTGTAAAAGTACCAGATATGCACATTGTGTACACCAGACATCATTGGCTGTAAAAGTACTAGATGCACATTGTGTACACCAGACATCATTGGCTGTAAAAGTAACCATGTGCAGAAATAGTAATCAATTAAAGAGCAGGGATATAAGGGGCAGAAGGCAGCCTCTGCTTAATTTTTTTTGTGCCCCAGCACTTTATTTCTGTTAAAAAAAAAATATTGTCTTTACTGTTTGCAATAAACTGCACACACTAATGTCACGGCCAGTGATGCCAGGTACAGGCACAGCTACTAATATCTATCAGAGGTTGTCAAAGTCTTAGACAGTGGGCCTCTCCTTTGGCAAAACTTTCAAGATGAAAGTGCACATATCCTCAGAACTGAAGTAGCAGTCAAGATCATCAACACTTCTCCCATTATGTCTGCTCTGAAGTAGACAGCATTTAAAATAAAGATTGTACTTACAATCTTCTGCCCTGCCAGTCACTTACTGTGCCTATTTTCAGCGTACTCGCCTTAAAAGGGACAGTCTAGTCCAAAATAAACTTTCATGATTCAGATAGAGAATGTAATTTTAAACAATTTTCCAATTTACTTTTATCACCAATTTTGCTTTGTTGTCTTGGTATTCTTAGTTAAAAGCGGTTTAAACTTAGGTTCATATGCTAATTTCTAAGCCCTTGAAGGCCGCATCTTCTCTCAGGGCATTTTGACAGTTTTTCACCACTAAAGGGTGTTAGTTCATGTGTGTCATATATAGATAACACTGTGCTCAAGCACGTGGAGTTCCAGTGAGCCAGCTCTGATTGGCTAAAATGGATGTCTGTCAAAAGAACTGAAATAAGGGGGCAGTTTGCAGAAGCTTAGATACAAGGTAATCACAGAGGGGAAAAAAATGTATTTATATAACTGTGTTGGTTGTGCAAAACTAGGAATTGGGTAATAAAAAGGGATTATCTATCTTTTTAAACAATAAAAATAGACTGTCCCTTTAATGTGGCCCTCCGCTACTTCTGTCTGTTTAAAAACAATTTGTTGCTTCTGCTCCCGCGCCTCACACACACACACACACCTATATATATGGTTGTCTGTGCCTGCTTTAGCTGAACTGTCTCTTGGGCTAATGAAACACTGTCAAATTTAACATTTCAGGATACGCAATTCCTTTTTATTTGCGTATGTTAACCCTGTATCTGCTAAATGAAGCCAGACACTTTTAGCAGTTAATGGATTAATTATCCTGCACAACACCCTAGGTGACCAACAGTAATACCACCACACGCCATACCTTCACCTAGGATTTCTTCTTGTTCTGCAAAGTGCTGCCGCCACTTGCCCCAGACTCCCGCCTTCCCGCCATGCACAGCATAACTACCGCCCATGGACGCAGCTACAAACAATGATCATAGACAAAAAAAAAAAAAAAAAAAAAACAACGGCTAGAAGAGTGGCCAGTTTATCACCAGCTGGCTGCCTTTCCATCTCATGACTAGAGAGGGAGGGTGTTCTGTTGCTATGGTAACAAGGTCCATGGGCTAAGCACAAGCGCACAGCTTTACATTCGGCGCTTAGGGAGTGGGAATCTGCACAACCTAATATATGGGCAATTCTATTTGGCTTATAAGACGTAACTGATAACCCGAATCGATTCGAATCCTCAATGCATCGTTCAAGGCTGCATCGCGATGACGATTATTTTCGACACCCTTAATACATACACATATATATACATACATATATATATATATATATATATATATATATACATACATACACACGCATATATACAGACAGAGAGAGAGAGAGAGAGGAAAAATGTATGCTAACCTGATAAATTGATTTCTTCTATTATACGACGAGTCCACGGATTCATCCTTACTTGTGGGATATTATCCTCTTGCTAACAGGAAGTGGCAAAGAGCACCACAGCAGAGTTGGATATATAGCTCCTCCCTTCTCTCCACCCCCAGTCATTCGACCGAAGGTATAGGAAGAGAAAAGCTAAAAGGTGCAGAAGTGACTGAAGTTTTGAACACAAAAATATAATCTGTCTAATATGACAGGGAGGGCCATGGACTGGTCGTATCGTAGAAGAAATCAATTTATCAGGTAAGCATAAATTTCCTTTTCTTCTACTAGATACGACGAGTCCACGGATTCATCCTTACTTGTGGGATACAATACCAAAGCTACAGGACACGGATGAACGGGAGGGACAAGACAGATACCTAAACAGAAGGCACTACTGCTTGAAGAACTTTTCTCCCAAAAATAGCCTCAGAAGAAGCAAAAGTATCAAATTTGAAAAATTTGGAAAAGGTATGAAGGGAGGACCAAGTCGCAGCCTTACAAATCTGTTCAACAGAAGCATCGTTTTTAAAAGCCCATGTGGAAGCCACCGCTCTAGTAGAATGAGCTGTAATCTTTTCAGGAGGCTGCTGTCCAACAGTCTCATATGCCAAACGGATGATGCTTTTCAGCCAAAAAGAAAGAGAGGTAGCCGTAACTTTTTGACCACTACGCTTTCCAGAATAAACAACAAATAGGGAAGATGTTTGAATGAAATCCTTGGTCGCTTGTAAGTAAAACTTCAAGGCACGAACCACGTCCAGATTATGTAAAAGACGCTCCTTCTTAGAAGAAGGATTAGGACATAGAGAAGGAACAACAATTTCCTGATTAATATTCTTATTTGAAACAACCTTAGGAAGGAATCCAAGTTTAGTACGCAAAACTACCTTATCAGAATGGAATATAAGATAAGGCGAGTCGCATTGTAATGCAGAAAGCTCAGAAACTCTTCGGGCAACTAAAAACAAAACTTTCCAAGATAAAAGCTTAATATCTATGGAATGCATAGGTTCAAACGGAACCCCTTGAAGAACATTTAGCACTAAATTCAAACTCCATGGCGGAGCAACAGGTTGAAACACAGGCTTGATTCTGACTAAAGCCTGACAAAAGGACTTAACATCTGGGACATCCGCCAGATGCTTGTGTAGTAAAATTGACAAAGCAGAAATGTGTCCCTTTAAGGAACTTGCCGATAATCCCTTCTCCAATCATTCTTGGAGAAAGGACAAAATCCTAGGAATCCTAACCCTACTCCATGAGTAGCCCTTGGATTTGCACCAATAAAGATATTTACGCCATATCTTATGGTAAATTTTCCTAGCGACAGGCTTCCGAGCCTGAATCAAGGTATCAATAACCGACTCAGAATCCCCGCTTAGATAAAATCAAGTGTTCAATCTCCAGGCAGTCAGCTGCAGAGAAATTAGATATGGATGTTGGAACGGACCTTGAATAAGAAGGTCCTGTCTCAGTGGCAGTTTCCATGGTGGCAGAAATTACATTTCCACTAGATCTGCATACCAGGTCCTGCGTGGCCACGCAGGCGCTATCAAGATTACCAAAGCCCTCTCCTGTTTGATTCTAGCAATCAGGCGAGGTAGGAGAGGAAAGGGAGGAAACACATAAGCCAGATTGAACGACCAAGGTACTGCTAGAACATCTATCAGTACTGCTTGGGGATCCCTTGATCTGGATCCGTAACAAGGAAGTTTGGCATTCTGACGAGATGCCATCAGATCCAATTCCGGTGTGAAACATTGACGAATCAATGCCGCAAACACTTCCGGATGGAGCTCCCACTCCCCCGGATGAAAAGTCTGACGACTTAGAAAATCCACTTCCCAGTTCTCCACTCCTGGGATGTAGATTGCTGATAGATGGCAAGAGTGCGTCTCTGCCCATCGAATTATCTTGGAAACCTCTATCATCGCTAGAGAACTCTTTGTTCCCCCTTGATGATTGATATATGCTACAGTCGTGCTATTGTCCGACTGGAATCTTATGAATTTGGCCAAAGCCAACTGAGGCCACGCCTGAAGCGCACTGAATATTGCTCTCAGTTCCAGAATATTTATTGGTAGTAGGGACTCCTCCTGAGTCCAAACACCCTGAGCCTTCAGGGAATTCCAGACTGCACCCCAGCCCAAGAGGATGGCGTCCGTCATCACTATGACCCATGCTGGCCTGCGGAAGCACATTCCCTGGGACAGATGATCCTGTGACAACCACCAAAGAAGAGAGTCTCTGGTCTCTAGATCCAGATTTATCCGAGGAGATAAATCTGCATAATCCCCATTCCACTGTCTGAGCATGCACAGCTGCAGTGGTCTGAGATGTAAGCGAGCAAACGGAACGATGTCCATTGACGCTACCATTAACCCAATAACCTCCATACACTGCGCCACTGATAGCTGAGGAATGGAATGAAGTGCTCGGCAAGTAGTTAGGATCTTTGACTTTCTGACCTCCGTCAGAATTTTTTTTCATGTCTACCGAGTCTATCAGAGTTCCTAGGAATGGAGCTCTTGTCAGTGGAACTAGTGAACTCTTTTGTATGTTCACCTTCCACCCGTGAGTTCTTAGAAAAGCCAACACGATGTCCGTGTGAGAATTGGCTAGATGGTAAGTTGATGCCTGAATCAAAATATCGTCCAGATAGGGCACCACTGCTATGCCCCGTGGCCTTAGAACCGCCAGAAGGGACCCTAGCACCTTTGTGAAGATTCTGGGAGCTGTGGCTAACCCGAAAGGGAGGGCCACAAACCGGTAGTGTTTGTCCAGGAAGGCGAACCTGAGAAACTGGTGATGATCTTTGTGGATAGGAATGTGAAGATACGCATCCTTCAAATCCACGGTGGTCATATATTGACCCTCCTGGATCATTGGTAAAATTGAGAAATTTGCTTAGGCATTTGAGATCTAAAATCGGTCTGAAGGTTCCCTCTTTTTTGGGAACCACGAACAGATTCGAGTAAAACCCCTGACCCTGTTCTAGTTTTGGAACTGGGCAGATTACCCCCATGGTATATAGGTCTTCTATACAGCGTAAGAACGCCTCTCTTTTTGTCTGGTCTAAAGACAAACGTGAAAGATGAAATCTCACTCTTGGGAGAAAATCCTTGAATTCTAGTCGATACCCCTGGGTCACGATTTCTAGTGCCCAGGGATCCTGAACGCCCCTTGCCCAAGCCTGAGCGAAGAGAGAAAGTCTGCCCCCTACTAGATCCGGTCCCGGATCGGGGGCTGCCCCTTCATGCTGTCTTGGAAGCAGCAGCAGGCTTCCTGGCCTGTTTACCTTTATTCCAGGTCTGGTTAGGTCTCCATACTGACTTGGATTGTGCAAAATTCCCCTCCTGCTTTGTGGCGGAGGAGGAAGTAGAGGGTCCACCTTTAAAGTTTCGAAAGGAACGAAAATTATTATGTTTGGCCCTCATTTTAACCGTCTTGTCCTGAGGAAGGACATGACCTTTACCTCCAGTAATTTCGGAAATAATCTCCTTAAGTTCAGGCCCGAATAGGGTCTTACCTTTAAAAGGAATAGCTAAAAGCTTAGATTTTGATGACACATCAGCAGACCAAGACTTAAGACATAACGCTCTACGCGCTAAAATGGCAAAGCCTGCATTCTTTGCTGCTAATTTAGCTATTTGAAAAGCGGCATCAGTAATAAAAGAATTTGCTAGCTTGAGAGCCTTAATTCTATCCAAAATATCATCTAATGGGGTCTCAACCTTAAGAGGCTCCTCTAGAGCCTCAAACCAAAAGGCTGCTGCAGTAATTACTGGAACAATGCACGCTATAGGTTGTAGAAGAAAACCCTGATGAATAAACAATTTCTTTAGAAGACCCTCTAATTTTTTTATCCATAGGATCTTTGAAAGCACAACTGTCCTCAATAGGTATAGTTGTATGCTTAGCCAGGGTAGAAATAGCTCCCTCCACCTTAGGGACCGTCTGCCAAGAATCCCGAATGGTGTCAGATATGGGAAACATTTTCTTAAAAGTAGGAGGGGGAGAGAACCGAGAACGGAATGCCTGGTCTATCCCATTCCTTAGTAACAATGTCCAAAATTCTTCTAGGGACTGGATAAACAGTGTAAGTAGGGACATCTAGATATTTATCCATTTTACACAATTTCTCTGGTGGGATGACAATAGGGTCACAATCATCCAGAGTCGCTAAAACCTCCCGGTGTAACAAGCGGAGGTGTTCAAACTTAAATTTAAAGGCCGTCACATCTGAATCTGTTTGAGGGAACATCTTTCCTGAGTTTGAAAGCTCTCCCTCAGACAGCAATTCCCCCACCCCCAAATCAGAACACTGTGAGGGTACATCGGAGATGGCCAATAAAGCATCAGAGGGCTCAGCATTTACTCTAATACCTGACCTGCTGCGCTTACCCTGTAAACCTGGCAGTTTAGATAATACCTCTGTAAGGGTAGTAGACATAACTGCAGCCATATCTTGCAGGGTGAAAGAATTAGACGCGCTAGAAGTACTAGGTGTCGCTTGAGCGGGCGTTAAAGGTTGTGACACTTGGGGAGAATTGGATGGCATAACCCGATTCTCTACTGACTGAGAATCATCCTGAGACATACTTTTATCCCCTAAAATATGTTCTTTGCAATGTAAGGCCCTTTCAGTACATGAGGGACACATTTTAAGTGGGGGTTCCACAATGGCTTCTAAACACATAGAACATTGACTTTCCTCAATGTCAGACATGTTGAAACAGGCTAGTAATGACCACAAACAGGCTTGAAAACACTTTATTTAGTGAAAAAAAAAAACAATCTGAAAAACGGTACTGCGTCTTTAAGAGAAAAAAAAGCGTACAATTTTTCCAAAACTGCTCTAAAATGTTATAATTATCACAATTTTAGTATACATGTGTCTTATCTTGCCAGCTAAGATTGCACCACAAGGTATGCTTAACCCTTAATGAAAAAAACATTATGAAATGAAACAATCAACCCCCTGCATCTCACCACAGCTCTGCTGTGGTGCCTACCTGCCCTCAGGGGTCTGTTAATTCACTCTAGCACTTCGTTTAGGCCAAATCTTTCAGTTTAGGCTCACCGGAGGTGGAGCTTGCCGTTTGCATGGGAAATTCAACTGCGCATCTGAGGCGCAAAATTAGGCCCTGCCCATCTACATTGATGTCTCACTGCCTTGTAAAAAAACGCTGTAAAGCGGTCTAGAACCTAGCCATGTGGGTTTCCATATATCCAACTATTATAGAAAGCCATGTGAACCCTCCAGCGCCATCAAAAGTCAAAAACGTTTGCACACAAAAAACGTTAAATTGCCCTCCAAACATAAAATCGTTTTGCACAAAAAAACATTGTTATCAGTGTCAACCATTTTTTAGCCCATAACATACAGGTCCCAGTAATACCCTTCTATCACATGTAGGATTACTGCTTACCCCTTCCCTTATGGGAATACTGTCAGCCAGTTCTGAAATAAGTCTCTCCACAAATAAATGACTGAACATACCTCAATGCTTGTAGCATGAAAAATGTTCCTCACACTGAAGCTTCTCAAGTACTCCTCAGCCATTCTGTGGGAACTACTCTGGATCTTAGTGACAACTGCTAAGATCATCAGTCTCCAGGCAGAAATCTTCATCCATATGCTGCCTGGGAAAAAAAATAGCACTCACCGGTACCATTTAAAATAAAAAAGTCTTGCTTGAAGAAAATAAAAACTATCATTTTATCACCTCTTTCACTTTACCTCTTCCTATTACTTAGTATAGGCAAAGAGAATGACTGGGGGTGGAGAGAAGGGAGGAGCTATATATATATATATATATATATATATATATATATATATATATATATATATATCTCTGCTGTGGTGCTCTTTGCCACTTCCTGTTAGCAGGAGGATAATATCCCACAAGTAAGGATGAATCCGTGGACTCATCGTATCTAGTAGAAGAAAAGGACATAAGTAAACTGGATTGTCACCTTCCCTGACAGTAAAGTTGTAAAATGAATAGGCATAGTTATATGAATTCACTGTTTAGCAATAATACTGTTAAAAAGAAGCCTGAACTAATTGGCAGATGTAAATTGTTACTTGATGTATATAATACTTGATTATATAATATGCATTACGTTATTCACAGAGTGACGTTTTTTTATTCAATACCAGAAATTACCAGGTGGCATATCTTTATAAGGGAATTGGTGCCTGACTGGTACGTACAACCATTAATGGGATTTCTTTGGCTCAATTCCCTCCCTGGCACATGATCAGCAGTTAATGAATTTTTACTAAAAGCAAAGATCCAGGAACATAGTAAGAAAGATTTATAGGGAAAATAATATATTGGTTTTACTATCATTTAACTCCTGGGTGTCTTGCCGAGACTTACAACCATCAAAAGAAATCACTGAACAGCAGGCATGAGGAGCCAAAAAGCACAGCACCATTTAAGATTTTAAATGTTACTGCCCTAAGGAAGTCAAAAAATCACAAACTTGACATAGTAAAAGGTTTTAGCGTAAACTGAAATCTGCAACCTTGCCCATGCATCAACAACTGATGACCTAGGTAGATAATATGATGCTTCAGTGGAACTCTTATCTAAAAAGATGGTACTTTGATATCTACACCAACATTTTATACCTTTGGAATCAGTGTTCTCCACACAAAAACAAATGTAACCTGCCAAGTGGCATTATAAAGTAGACAGTTTGGGGCAATTTATTACTTTGCAATATAGGTACAAAACCCTATATCCAAACTGCTTCGGTCGGGAATTTTTGTATACTTATCTAAAAAAAAGGAAGAGGGGATAGGATCAAGTGTAGACAAAAATATTGAATGTCGTTTAGGCAATATTTACATAAAATATGCAACGTACAGGTAGTTTTATATCCTAATACTTTTGTATACATAATACCCTCAAAAAGATTGCACAGCACTGTAATCAAAAAGGTAATAGTTTTAAATAAATACTGACTAGCATTTGCTTTTAAGAACACACAAAAAAACAACTTATGACTCTCTGGTGGAGAAAATGGTGACATATATTTTTTTTAAATAAAATTATTCAAAGGGACAGTATACAACATTTTTAATTTAACTGCCTGTAATAGACACTACTATAAAGAATAAAAAGCAGATATATAAAAATTCAGCATAAAACCTTTTAAAAACTTACTTAGCTTACTTAGAAGCTCCCAATTTCGCACTGTTTATGAGATTAGTCTGGAACGCCCACTGAAAGGGGCTGAGAGAAGACCCCCCCTCCCCTGCATATGAATAGAGACCCATTAAACAAACAGAAGCAATGTGAAGTCTGTATACATCAGTATACATCTAAAACTTTGGGGCTTGGTTAGTAGTCTGAAAATCAGTACACACAAAAATGAAAATAAGCAAAAACTATACATTTTTACAAAAACACCCCCAGATGGGCTATATAAATGGATCATCTACAACACATGTATGAAAAGAAAAATCTAGAGTACAATGTCCCTTTCTTAAACAATCCAAAGCATAAATCAATTGCCCATTTTTGGTTCAGCACTTGGGTTGTGCTTGCTGATTGGTGGCTAAATGTAGCCACCAATAAGCAAACACTATCCAAGGTGAAGAACCTAAAATGGGCTGGCTCCCAAGTTTTACATTCCTGCTTTTCAAATAAAGATAAGAGAAGTTGCTTAAAGGGACATAATACTCGTATGCCAAATCACTTGAAACTGATGAAGTACAACTGTAAAGAGCTGACAGGAAAATATCACCTGAGCATATGTAAAAAAGGAAGATATTTTACCTCACAACTTCCTCAGCTCAGCAGAGTAAGTTCTGTGTAAAAAGTATACTCAGTTACTGCCCAGCTGCATGTAAAAAAATTTTTTTTTTAAAAATGAAGAAATGAACAGCAGCCAATCAGCATCAACAGTGCTGAGGTCATGAACTCTTTTACTGTGATCTCATTGTAAATTTCCTTACACTGAATAGGGAAGTAACATGAGAGTGCAAGAGGCTCAATCCTTCAGCTGTCCCGGGACAGACATATTGATTTGTTGCTTAGATGTGGATACTGAGAAACTTTTGAGGTAAAATATCTTTCTTTTTTACATAGAGATGTTCAGGTGATATTTTCTAGTCAGCTTTTTACAGCTATACTGCATCACTTTAAAGTGTTTCAACATTTGGGTATTATGGCCCTTTAAAGTGAATGTAAATTTTGATGCTAAAGTGCCCGGTTTTTAAAAATTGGATTAAAAACAGGGGCACTTTATTAATCAAAATTTACATTTCACTCATGGTGAAAAAATACTTACCATTTTAAACTTGACAGCCGCTCCAACTTCCCCCAGAAATGATGGATCGGTCATCCTCTAATCACGGCTCCCCCCCCCCCCCCCCACAGGGGAATCAGTGTCTGATGCAACGCTGTGATTAGCGGAAGCCAGATTCCTCATTTTAGACCCAGGAATAGGCTTTGCGATGGACGGAGGAAGCTGGTGCGGCTGTCAAGATTAAAAGGTAAGTATTTTTTAACAAAACGAGTGAAATGTAAATTGATGAATTAAAGTGCCCCTGTTTTTAATCGAATTTTTAAAAAACGGCACTATAGCATCAAAATTTACATTCACTTTAAAGCATGCTCTGAATCATTAAAGAAAAAATTACAACTATCCTTCTATAGCTACCTAAAAAGTATGGAGCTTTTACAATATCCAATTTTAAAAAAAATACTTCTCAGGTAAGATACAAAATGTTTAATTTAGAAAAAAACAGAATTTATGTTTACCTGATAAATTACTTTCTCCAACGGTGTGTCCGGTCCACGGCGTCATCCTTACTTGTGGGATATTCTCTTCCCCAACAGGAAATGGCAAAGAGCCCAGCAAAGCTGGTCACATGATCCCTCCTAGGCTCCGCCTACCCCAGTCATTCGACCGACGTTAAGGAGGAATATTTGCATAGGAGAAACCATATGAAACCGTGGTGACTGTAGTTAAAGAAAATAAATTATCAGACCTGATTAAAAAACCAGGGCGGGCCGTGGACCGGACACACCGTTGGAGAAAGTAATTTATCAGGTAAACATAAATTCTGTTTTCTCCAACATAGGTGTGTCCGGTCCACGGCGTCATCCTTACTTGTGGGAACCAATACCAAAGCTTTAGGACACGGATGATGGGAGGGAGCAAATCAGGTCACCTAGATGGAAGGCACCACGGCTTGCAAAACCTTTCTCCCAAAAATAGCCTCAGAAGAAGCAAAAGTATCAAACTTGTAAAATTTGGTAAAAGTGTGCAGTGAAGACCAAGTCGCTGCCCTACATATCTGATCAACAGAAGCCTCGTTCTTGAAGGCCCATGGGGAAGCCACAGCCCTAGTGGAATGAGCTGTGATTCTTTCGGGAGGCTGCCGTCCGGCAGTCTCGTAAGCCAATCTGATGATGCTTTTAATCCAAAAAGAGAGAGAGGTAGAAGTTGCTTTTTGACCTCTCCTTTTACCGGAATAAACAACAAACAAGGAAGATGTTTGTCTAAAATCCTTTGTAGCATCTAAATAGAATTTTAGAGCGCGAACAACATCCAAATTGTGCAACAAACGTTCCTTCTTCGAAACTGGTTTCGGACACAGAGAAGGTACGATAATCTCCTGGTTAATGTTTTTGTTAGAAACAACTTTTGGAAGAAAACCAGGTTTAGTACGTAAAACCACCTTATCTGCATGGAACACCAGATAAGGAGGAGAACACTGCAGAGCAGATAATTCTGAAACTCTTCTAGCAGAAGAAATTGCAACCAAAAACAAAACTTTCCAAGATAATAACTTAATATCAACGGAATGTAAGGGTTCAAACGGAACCCCCTGAAGAACTGAAAGAACTAAGTTGAGACTCCAAGGAGGAGTCAAAGGTTTGTAAACAGGCTTGATTCTAACCAGAGCCTGAACAAAGGCTTGAACATCTGGCACAGCTGCCAGCTTTTTGTGAAGTAACACACACAAGGCAGAAATCTGTCCCTTCAGGGAACTTGCAGATAATCCTTTTTCCAATCCTTCTTGAAGGAAGGATAGAATCTTAGGAATCTTAACCTTGTCCCAAGGGAATCCTTTAGATTCACACCAACAGATATATTTTTTCCAAATTTTGTGGTAAATCTTTCTAGTTACAGGCTTTCTGGCCTGAACAAGAGTATCGATAACAGAATCTGAGAACCCTCGCTTCGATAAGATCAAGCGTTCAATCTCCAAGCAGTCAGCTGGAGTGAGACCAGATTCGGATGTTCGAACGGACCTTGAACAAGAAGGTCTCGTCTCAAAGGTAGCTTCCATGGTGGAGCCGATGACATTCACCAGATCTGCATACCAAGTCCTGCGTGGCCACGCAGGAGCTATCAAGATCACCGACGCCCTTTCCTGATTGATCCTGGCTACCAGCCTGGGGATGAGAGGAAACGGCGGGAATACATAAGCTAGTTTGAAGGTCCAAGGTGCTACTAGTGCATCCACTAGAGCCGCCTTGGGATCCCTGGATCTGGACCCGTAGCAAGGAACTTTGAAGTTCTGACGAGAGGCCATCAGATCCATGTCTGGAATGCCCCACAGTTGAGTGACTTGGGCAAAGATTTCCGGATGGAGTTCCCACTCCCCCGGATGCAATGTCTGACGACTCAGAAAATCCGCTTCCCAATTTTCCACTCCTGGGATGTGGATAGCAGACAGGTGGCAGGAGTGAGACTCCGCCCATAGAATGATTTTGGTCACTTCTTCCATCGCCAGGGAACTCCTTGTTCCCCCCTGATGGTTGATGTACGCAACAGTTGTCATGTTGTCTGATTGAAACCGTATGAACTTGGCCCTCGCTAGCTGAGGCCAAGCCTTGAGAGCATTGAATATCGCTCTCAGTTCCAGAATATTTATCGGTAGAAGAGATTCTTCCCGAGACCAAAGACCCTGAGCTTTCAGGGATCCCCAGACCGCGCCCCAGCCCATCAGACTGGCGTCGGTCGTGACAATGACCCACTCTGGTCTGCGGAAGGTCATCCCTTGTGACAGGTTGTCCAGGGACAGCCACCAACGGAGTGAGTCTCTGGTCCTCTGATTTACTTGTATCCTCGGAGACAAGTTTGTATAGTCCCCATTCCACTGACTGAGCATGCACAGTTGTAATGGTCTTAGATGAATGCGCGCAAAAGGAACTATGTCCATTGCCGCTACCATCAAACCTATCACTTCCATGCACTGCGCTATGGAAGGAAGAGGAATGGAAGGAAGAGGAACGGAATGAAGTATCCGACAAGAGTCTAGAAGTTTTGTTTTTCTGGCCTCTGTCAGAAAAAACATAATTTATGCTTACCTGATAAATTCCTTTCTTCTGTTGTGTGATCAGTCCACGGGTCATCATTACTTCTGGGATATAACTCCTCCCCAACAGGAAATGCAAGAGGATTCACCCAGCAGAGCCGATACAGCTCCTCCCCTCTACGTCAGTCCCAGTCATTCGACCAAGAATCAACGAGAAAGGAGTAACCAAGGGTGAAGTGGTGACTGGAGTATAATTTAAAAGATATTTACCTGCCTTAAAAACAGGGCGGGCCGTGGACTGATCACACAACAGAAGAAAGGAATTTATCAGGTAAGCATAAATTATGTTTTCTTCTGTTATGTGTGATCAGTCCACGGGTCATCATTACTTCTGGGATACCAATACCAAAGCAAAAGTACACGGATGACGGGAGGGATAGGCAGGCTCATTATACAGAAGGAACCACTGCCTGAAGAACCTTTCTCCCAAAAATAGCCTCCGAAGAAGCAAAAGTGTCAAATTTGTAAAATTTGGAAAAAGTATGAAGCGAAGACCAAGTTGCAGCCTTGCAAATCTGTTCAACAGAGGCCTCATTCTTAAAGGCCCAAGTGGAAGCCACAGCTCTAGTGGAGTGAGCTGTAATTCTTTCAGGAGGCTGCTGTCCAGCAGTCTCATAGGCTAAACGTATTATGCTACGAAGCCAAAAAGAGAGAGAAGTAGCAGAAGCTTTTTGACCTCTCCTCTGTCCAGAATAAACGACAAACAGGGAAGAAGTTTGGCGAAAATCTTTAGTTGCCTGCAAGTAGAACTTGAGGGCACGAACTACATCCAGATTGTGTAGAAGACGTTCCTTCTTTGAAGAAGGATTTGGACACAAGGATGGAACAACAATCTCTTGATTGATATTCCTGTCAGTGACTACCTTAGGTAAGAACCCAGGTTTAGTACGCAGAACTACCTTGTCTGAGTGAAAAATCAGATAAGGAGAATCACAATGTAATGCTGATAACTCAGAGACTCTTCGAGCCGAGGAGATAGCCATTAAAAACAGAACTTTCCAAGATAACAATTTTATATCAATGGAATGAAGGGGTTCAAACGGAACACCCTGTAAAACGTTAAGAAATAAGTTTAAACTCCATGGCGGAGCAACGGTTTTAAACACAGGCTTGATCCTAGCTAAAGCCTGACAAAAGGCCTGGACGTCTGGATTTTCTGACAGACGTCTGTGTAACAAGATGGACAGAGCTGAAATCTGTCCCTTTAATGAACTGGCTGATAAACCCTTTTCTAAACCTTCTTGTAGAAAGGACAATATCCTAGGGATCCTAACCTTACTCCAGGAGTAACGTTTGGATTCACACCAGTATAGGTATTTGCGCCATATTTTATGGTAAATCTTTCTGGTAACAGGCTTCCTAGCCTGTATCAGGGTATCAATAACCGACTCAGAAAAACCACGTTTTGATAAAATCAAGCGTTCAATTTCCAAGCAGTCAGTTTCAGAGAAGTTAGATTTTGATGTTTGAATGGACCCTGTATCAGAAGGTCCTGTCTTAGAGGTAGAGACCAAGGCGGACAGGATGACATGTCCACTAGGTCTGCATACCAAGTCCTGCGTGGCCATGCAGGCGCTATTAGAATCACAGATGCTCTCTCCTGTTTGATTTTGGCAATCAATCGAGGAAGCAGCGGGAAGGGTGGAAACACATAAGCCATCCCGAAGTTCCAAGGTGCTGTCAAAGCATCTATCAGAACCGCTCCCGGATCCCTGGATCTGGACCCGTAGTGAGGAAGTTTGGCGTTCTGGCGAGACGCCATGAGATCTATCTCTGGTTTGCCCCAACGTCGAAGTATTTGGGCAAAGACCTCCGGATGAAGTTCCCACTCTCCCGGATGAAAAGTCTGGCGACTCAAGAAATCCGCCTCCCAGTTCTCCACTCCCGGGATGTGGATTGCTGACAGGTGGCAAGAGTGAGACTCTGCCCAGCGAATTATCTTTGATACTTCCATCATTGCTAGGGAGCTCCTTGTCCCTCCCTGATGGTTGATGTAAGCTACAGTCGTGATATTGTCCGACTGAAACCTGATGAACCCCCGAGTTGTTAATTGGGGCCAAGCCAGAAGGGCATTGAGAACTGCTCTCAATTCCAGAATGTTTATTGGAAGGAGACTCTCCTCCTGATTCCATAATCCCTGAGCCTTCAGAGAATTCCAGACAGCGCCCCAACCTAGTAGGCTGGCGTCTGTTGTTACGATTGTCCAGTCTGGCCTGCTGAATGGCATCCCCCTGGACAGGTGTGGCCGATAAAGCCACCATAGAAGAGAATTTCTGGTCTCTTGATTCAGATTCAGAGTAGGGGACAAATCTGAGTAATCCCCATTCCACTGACTTAGCATGCACAATTGCAGCGGTCTGAGGTGTAGGCGTGCAAAAGGTACTATGTCCATTGCCGCTACCATTAAGCCGATCACCTCCATGCATTGAGCTACTGACGGGTGTTGAATGGAATGAAGGACACGGCATGTATCTTGAAGCTTTGTTAACCTGTCTTCTGTCAGGTAAATCTTCATTTCTACAGAATCTATAAGAGTCCCCAAGAATGGAACTCTTGTGAGAGGAAAAAGAGAACTCTTCTTTTCGTTCACTTTCCATCCATGCGACCTTAGAAATGCCAGAACTAACTCTGTATGAGACTTGGCAGTTTGAAAGCTTGAAGCTTGTATTAGAATGTCGTCTAGGTACGGAGCTACCGAAATCCCTCGCGGTCTTAGTACCGCCAGAAGGGCACCCAGAACCTTTGTGAAGATTCTTGGGGCCGTAGCCAATCCGAATGGAAGAGCTACGAACTGGTAGTGCCTGTCTAGGAAGGCAAACCTTAGATACCGGTGATGATCTTTGTGAATCGGTATGTGAAGGTAAGCATCTTTTAAATCCACTGTGGTCATGTACTGACCCTTTTGGATCATGGGTAAGATTGTCCGAATAGTTTCCATTTTGAACGATGGAACTCTTAGGAATTTGTTTAGAATCTTTAAATCTAAGATTGGCCTGAAAGTTCCCTCTTTTTTGGGAACCACAAACAGGTTTGAGTAGAACCCTTGTCCTTGTTCCGACTGCGGAACCGGATGGATCACTCCCATTAATAACAGATCTTGTACGCAGCGTAGAAACGCTTCTCTGTTTATCTGGTTTGTTGACAACCTTGACAGATGAAATCTCCCTCTTGGGGGAGATAATTTGAAGTCTAGAAGGTATCCCTGAGATATGATCTCTAGCGCCCAGGGATCCTGAACATCTCTTGCCCAGGCCTGGGCGAAGAGAGAAAGTCTGCCCCCCACTAGATCCGGTCCCGGATCGGGGGCTCTCGGTTCATGCTGTCTTTGGGGCAGCAGCAGGTTTCCTGGCCTGTTTGCCCTTGTTCCAGGACTGGTTAGGTTTCCAGCCTTGCCTGTAACGAGCAACAGCTCCTTCCTGTTTTGGTGCAGTGGAGGTTGATGCTGCTCCTGTTTTGAAATTCCGAAAGGGACGAAAATTAGACTGTCTAGCCTTAGCTTTGGCTTTGTCTTGAGGTAGGGCGTGGCCCTTACCTCCTGTAATGTCAGCGATAATTTCTTTCAAACCGGGCCCAAATAAAGACTGCCCCTTGAAAGGTATATTAAGTAATTTGGACTTAGAAGTAACATCAGCTGACCAGGATTTTAGCCACAGTGCCCTACGTGCCTGTATGGCGAATCCTGAGTTCTTAGCCGTAAGTTTGGTTAAATGTACTACGGCCTCCGAAATGAATGAATTAGCTAGTTTAAGGACTCTAAGCCTGTCCATAATGTCGTCTAGCGTAGATGAACTAAGGTTCTCTTCCAGAGACTCAATCCAAAATGCTGCCGCAGCCGTAATCGGCGCGATACATGCAAGGGGTTGCAATATAAAACCTTGTTGAACAAACATTTTCTTAAGGTAACCCTCTAATTTTTTATCCATTGGATCTGAAAAAGCACAGCTATCCTCCACCGGGATAGTGGTACGCTTAGCTAAAGTAGAAACTGCTCCCTCCACCTTAGGGACCGTTTGCCATAAGTCCCGAGTGGTGGCGTCTATTGGAAACATTTTTCTAAATATTGGAGGGGGTGAGAACGGCACACCGGGTCTATCCCACTCCTTAGTAACAATTTCAGTTAATCTCTTAGGTATAGGAAAAACGTCAGTACTCGCCGGTACCGCAAAGTATTTATCCAACCTACACAGTTTCTCTGGTATTGCAACGGTGTTACAATCATTGAGAGCTGCTAAGACCTCCCCTAGTAATACACGGAGGTTCTCTAATTTAAATTTAAAATTTGAAATATCTGAATCCAATCTGTTTGGATCAGAACCGTCACCCACAGAATGAAGCTCTCCGTCCTCATGCTCTGCAAGCTGTGACACAGTATCAGACATGGCCCTAGTATTGTCAGCGCACTCTGTTCTCACCCCAGAGTGATCGCGCTTGCCTCTTAGTTCTGGTAATTTAGACAAAACTTCAGTCATAACAGTAGCCATATCATGTAATGTTATCTGTAATGGCCGCCCAGATGTACTAGGCGCCATAATATCACGCACCTCCCGGGCGGGAGATGCAGGTACTGCCGCGTGAGGCGAGTTAGTCGGCATAACTCTCCCCTCGCAGTTTGGTGAAATTTGTTCACATTGTACAGATTGACTTTTATTTAAAGTAGCATCAATACAGTTAGTACATAAATTTCTATTGGGCTCCACCTTGGCATTGGAACAAATGACACAGATATCTTCCTCTGAGTCAGACATGTTTAACACACTAGCAATAACTTGCAACCTGGTTATAATCTTTTTTAGCAAAAACGTACTGTGCCTCAAAGAGGTACTAAACGATTAAATGACAGTTGAGATAATGAACTGAAAAAACAGTTATAGCATCAAACTTTAAAACAACACAACTTTTAGCAAAGGTTTTGTTCCCATTAGTAAAATAACAATAATTAAATTTGAAATAAAAATACAGAGCAACGTTTTTATTCACAGTCAATATAAAATTCTCACAGCTCTGCTGAGAGAATATACCTCCCTTCAAAGAAGTTTGAAGACCCCTTAGATCTGTCAGAGATGAACCGGATCATGCAGGAAATATAAGAGTAGCTGACTGGAAATTTTTGATGCGTAGCAAAGAGCGCCAAAAACGGCCCCTCCCTCTCACACACAGCAGTGAAGAGAAACGAAACTGTCACAATTAAAGCAAACAACTGCCAAGTGGAAAATAATGCCCAAATATTTATTCACTCAGTACCTCAGCAATGTAAACGATTCTACATTCCAGCAAAAACGTTTAACATGACAAATACTTATTAAAAGGATTAGTGACCTTTAACAGAGTAGTTCCGGTGAAATACCATCCCCAGAATACTGAAGTGTATACATACATGTCATTATAACGGTATGGCAGGATTTTTTCATCAATTCCATTCAGAAAATAAAAACTGCTACATACCTCAATGCAGATTCATCTGCCCGCTGTCCCCTGATCTGAAGCTTTTACCTCCCTCAGATGGCCGAGAACAGCAATATGATCTTAACTACTCCGGTTAAAATCATAGTAAAAAACTCTGGTAGATTCTTCTTCAAACTCTGCCAGAGAAGTAATAACACGCTCCGGTGCTATTGTAAAATAACAAACTTTTGATTGAAGTCATAAAAACTAAGTATAATCACCATAGTCCTCTCACACATCCTATCTAGTTGTTGGGTGCAAGAGAATGACTGGGACTGACGTAGAGGGGAGGAGCTGTATCGGCTCTGCTGGGTGAATCCTCTTGCATTTCCTGTTGGGGAGGAGTTATATCCCAGAAGTAATGATGACCCGTGGACTGATCACACATAACAGAAGAAATCCTCATTTCTAAGGAGTCTATTATTGTCCCCAAGAAGGGAACCCTTGTTGACGGAGATAGAGAACTCTTTTCCACGTTCACTTTCCATCCGTGAGATCTGAGAAAGGCCAGGACAATGTCCGTGTGAGCCTTTGCTTGAGGAAGGGACGACGCTTGAATCAGAATGTCGTCCAAGTAAGGTACTACAGCAATGCCCCTTGGTCTTAGCACAGCTAGAAGGGACCCTAGTACCTTTGTGAAAATCCTTGGAGCAGTGGCTAATCCGAAAGGAAGCGCCACGAACTGGTAATGCTTGTCCAGGAATGCGAACCTTAGGAACCGATGATGTTCCTTGTGGATAGGAATATGTAGATACGCATCCTTTAAATCCACCGTGATCATGAATTGACCTTCCTGGATGGAAGGAAGAATTGTTCGAATGGTTTCCATTTTGAACGATGGAACCTTGAGAAACTTGTTTAAGATCTTGAGATCTAAGATTGGTCTGAACGTTCCCTCTTTTTTGGGAACTATGAACAGATTGGAGTAGAACCCCATCCCTTGTTCTCCTAATGGAACAGGATGAATCACTCCCATTTTTAACAGGTCTTCTACACAACGTAAGAATGCCTGTCTTTTTATGTAGTCTGAAGACAACTGAGACCTGTGGAACCTCCCCCTTGGGGGAAGCCCCTTGAATTCCAGAAGATAACCTTGGGAGACTATTTCTAGCGCCCAAGGATCCAGAACATCTCTTGCCCAAGCCCGAGCGAAGAGAGAGAGTCTGCCCCCCACCAGATCCGGTCCCGGATCGGGGGCCAACATTTCATGCTGTCTTGGTAGCAGTGGCAGGTTTCTTGGCCTGCTTTCCCTTGTTCCAGCCTTGCATTGGTCTCCAAGCTGGCTTGGCTTGAGAAGTATTACCCTCTTGCTTAGAGGACGTAGCACTTTGGGCTGGTCCGTTTCTACGAAAGGGACGAAAATTAGGTTTATTTTTGGCCTTGAAAGGCCGATCCTGAGGAAGGGCGTGGCCCTTACCCCCAGTGATATCAGAGATAATCTCTTTCAAGTCAGGGCCAAACAGCGTTTTCCCCTTGAAAGGAATGTTAAGTAGCTTGTTCTTGGAAGACGCATCAGCTGACCAAGATTTCAACCAAAGCGCTCTGCGCGCCACAATAGCAAACCCAGAATTCTTAGCCGCTAACCTAGCCAATTGCAAAGTGGCGTCTAGGGTGAAAGAATTAGCCAATTTGAGAGCATTGATTCTGTCCATAATCTCCTCATAAGGAGGAGAATCACTATCGACCGCCTTTACCAGCTCATCGAACCAGAAACACGCGGCTGTAGCGACAGGGACAATGCATGAAATTGGTTGTAGAAGGTAACCCTGCTGAACAAACATCTTTTTAAGTAAACCTTCTAATTTTTTATCCATAGGATCTTTGAAAGCACAACTATCTTCTATGGGTATAGTGGTGCGTTTGTTTAAAGTGGAAACCGCTCCCTCGACCTTGGGGACTGTCTGCCATAAGTCCTTTCTGGGGTCGACCATAGGAAACAATTTTTTAAATATGGGGGGAGGGACGAAAGGAATACCGGGCCTTTCCCATTCTTTATTTACAATGTCCGCCACCCGCTTGGGTATAGGAAAAGCTTCTGGGAGCCCCGGGACCTCTAGGAACTTGTCCATTTTACATAGTTTCTCTGGGATGACCAACTTGTCACAATCATCCAGAGTGGATAATACCTCCTTAAGCAGAATGCGGAGATGTTCCAACTTAAATTGAAACGTAATCACATCAGGTTCAGCTTGTTGAGAAATGTTCCCTGAATCAGTAATTTCTCCCTCAGACAAAACCTCCCTGGCCCCATCAGACTGGTTTAGGGGCCCTTCAGAACCATTATAATCAGCGTCGTCATGCTCTTCAGTATCTAAAACAGAGCAGTCGCGCTTACGCTGATAAGTGTGCATTTTGGCTAAAATGTTTTTGACAGAATTATCCATTACAGCCGTTAATTGTTGCATAGTAAGGAGTATTGGCTCGCTAGATGTACTAGGGGCCTCCTGAGTGGGCAAGACTCGTGTAGACGAAGGAGGGAATGATGCAGTACCATGCTTACTCCCCTCACTTGAGGAATCATCTTGGGCATCATTGTCATTGTCACATAAATCACATTTATTTAAATGAGAAGGAACTCTGGCTTCCCCACATTCAGAACACAGTCTATCTGGTAGTTCAGACATGTTAAACAGGCATAAACTTGATAACAAAGTACAAAAAACGTTTTAAAATAAAACATAATTTATGCTTACCTGATAAATTCCTTTCTTCTGTTGTGTGATCAGTCCACGGGTCATCATTACTTCTGGGATATTATCTGCTCCCCTACAGGAAGTGCAAGAGGATTCACCCAGCAGAGTTGCTATATAGCTCCTCCCCTCTACGTCACCTCCAGTCATTCGACCAAAGACCAACGAGAAAGGAGAAACCAAGGGTGTAGTGGTGACTGAATTATAATTTAAAAAATATGTACCTGCCTTAAAAAAAAACAGGGCGGGCCGTGGACTGATCACACAACAGAAGAAAGGAATTTATCAGGTAAGCATAAATTATGTTTTCTTCTGTTATGTGTGATCAGTCCACGGGTCATCATTACTTCTGGGATACCAATACCAAAGCAAAAGTACACGGATGACGGGAGGGATAGGCAGGCTCATTATACAGAAGGAACCACTGCCTGAAGAACCTTTCTCCCAAAAATAGCCTCCGAAGAAGCAAAAGTGTCAAATTTGTAAAATTTGGAAAAAGTATGAAGCGAAGACCAAGTTGCAGCCTTGCAAATCTGTTCAACAGAGGCCTCATTCTTAAAGGCCCAAGTGGAAGCCACAGCTCTAGTGGAATGAGCTGTAATTCTTTCAGGAGGCTGCTGTCCAGCAGTCTCATAGGCTAAACGTATTATGCTACGAAGCCAAAAAGAGAGAGAGGTAGCAGAAGCTTTTTGACCTCTCCTCTGTCCAGAATAAACGACAAACAGGGAAGAAGTTTGGCGAAAATCTTTAGTTGCCTGCAAGTAGAACTTGAGGGCACGAACTACATCCAGATTGTGTAGAAGACGCTCCTTCTTTGAAGAAGGATTTGGACACAAGGATGGAACAACAATCTCTTGATTGATATTCCTGTTAGTGACTACCTTAGGTAAGAACCCAGGTTTAGTACGCAGAACTACCTTGTCTGAGTGAAAGATCAGATAAGGAGAATCACAATGTAGGGCTGATAACTCAGAGACTCTTCGAGCCGAGGAAATAGCCATTAAAAATAGAACTTTCCAAGATAACAATTTTATATCAATGGAATGAAGGGGTTCAAACGGAACACCCTGTAAAACGTTAAGAACTAAGTTTAAACTCCATGGCGGAACAACAGATTTAAACACAGGCTTGATCCTAGCTAAGGCCTGACAAAAGGCCTGGATGTCTGAATTTTCTGACAGACGCCTGTGTAACAAGATGGACAGAGCTGAGATCTGTCCCTTTAATGAGCTAGCCGATAAACCCTTTTCTAAACCTTCTTGTAGAAAAGACAATATCCTAGGAATCCTAACCTTACTCCAGGAGTAATCTTTGGATTCACACCAGTATAGGTATTTACGCCATATTTTATGGTAAATCTTTCTGGTAACAGGCTTCCTAGCCTGTATCAGGGTATCAATAACCGACTCAGAAAAACCACGTTTTGATAAAATCAAGCGTTCAATTTCCAAGCAGTCAGCTTCAGAGAAGTTAGACTTTGATGTTTGAATGGACCCTGAATCAGAAGGTCCTGTCTTAGAGGTAGAGACCAAGGCGGACAGGATGACATGTCCACTAGATCTGCATACCAAGTCCTGCGCGGCCATGCAGGCGCTATTAGAATCACTGATGCTCTCTCCTGTTTGATTTTGGCAATCAATCGAGGAAGCAGTGGGAAGGGTGGAAACACATAAGCCATCGTGAAGTTCCAAGGTGCTGTCAAAGCATCTATCAGAACCGCTCCCGGATCCCTGGATCTGGATCCGTAGCGAGGGAGTTTGGCGTTCTGGCGAGACGCCATGAGATCTATCTCTGGTTTGCCCCAACGTTGAAGTATTTGGGCAAAGACCTCCGGATGAAGTTCCCACTCCCCCGGATGAAGAGTCTGGCGACTCAAGAAATCCGCCTCCCAGTTCTCCACTCCCGGGATGTGGATTGCTGACAGGTGGCAAGAGTGAGACTCTGCCCAGCGAATTATCTTTGATACTTCTATCATTGCTAGGGAGCTTCTTGTCCCTCCTTGATGGTTGATGTAAGCTACAGTCGTGATGTTGTCCGACTGAAACCTGATGAACCCCCGAGTCTTTAACTGGGGCCAAGCTAGAAGGGCATTGAGAACTGCTCTCAATTCCAGAATGTTTATTGGCAGGAGACTTTCCTCCTGACTCCATTGTCCCTGAGCCTTCAGAGAATTCCAGACAGCGCCCCAACCTAGAAGGCTGGCGTCTGTTGTTACAATTGTCCAGTCCGGCCTGCTGAACGGCATCCCCCTGGACAGATGTGGCCGAGAAAGCCACCATAGAAGAGAGTTTCTGGTCTCTTGATCCAGATTCAGAGTGGGGGACAAATCTGAGTAATCCCCATTCCACTGACTCAGCATGCACAATTGCAGCGGTCTGAGATGTAGGCGTGCAAAGGGAACTATGTCCATTGCTGCTACCATTAAGCCGATCACCTCCATGCATTGAGCTACTGACGGGAGTTGAATGGAATGAAGGACACGGCATGCATTTAGAAGCTTTGTTAATCTGTCTTCTGTCAGATAAATCTTCATTTCTACAGAATCTATAAGAGTCCCCAAGAATGGAACTCTCGTGAGAGGAAAGAGAGAACTCTTCTTTTCGTTCACTTTCCATCCATGCGACCTTAGAAATGCCAGAACTAACTCTGTATGAGACTTGGCAGTTTGAAAGCTTGAAGCTTGTATCAGAATGTCGTCTAGGTACGGAGCTACCGAAATTCCTCGCGGTCTTAGTACCGCCAGAAGGGCACCCAGAACCTTTGTAAAGATTCTTGGAGCCGTAGCCAATCCGAATGGAAGGGCTACAAACTGGTAATGCCTGTTTAAGAAGGCAAACCTTAGATACCAGTAATGATCCTTGTGAATCGGTATGTGAAGGTAAGCATCCTTTAAATCCACTGTGGTCATGTACTGACCCTCTTGGATCATGGGTAAGATTGTCCGAATAGTTTCCATCTTGAACGATGGAACTCTTAGGAATTTGTTTAGGATCTTTAAATCCAAGATTGGCCTGAAAGTTCCCTCTTTTTTGGGAACCACAAACAGGTTTGAGTAAAACCCTTGTCCTTGTTCCGACCGCGGAACCGGATGGATCACTCCCATTAATAACAGATCTTGTACACAGCGTAGAAACGCGTCCTTCTTTATTTGGTTTGTTGACAACCTTGACAGATGAAATCTCCCTCTTGGGGGAGAGAATTTGAAGTCTAGAAGGTATCCCTGAGATATGATCTCTAGCGCCCAGGGATCCTGGACATCTCTTGCCCAAGCCTGGGCGAAGAGAGAGAGTCTGCCCCCCACTAGATCCGGTCCCGGATCGGGGGCCCTCGGTTCATGCTGTCTTTGGGGCAGCAGCAGGTTTACTGGTCTGCTTGCCCTTGTTCCAGGACTGGTTAGGCTTCCAGCCTTGTCTGTAACGAGCAACAGCTCCTCCCTGTTTTGGTGCAGTGGAAGTTGGCGCTGCTCCTGCTTTGAAATTCCGAAAGGGACGAAAATTAGACTGTCTAGCCTTAGCTTTGGCTTTGTCTTGAGGTAGAGCGTGGCCCTTACCTCCTGTAATGTCAGCAATAATTTCTTTCAAACCGGGCCCAAATAAAGTTTGCCCCTTGAAAGGTATATTAAGTAATTTGGACTTAGAAGTTACATCAGCCGACCAGGATTTTAGCCACAGCGCCCTGCGTGCCTGAATGGCGAATCCTGAATTCTTAGCCGTAAGTTTGGTTAAATGTACTACGGCCTCCGAAATGAATGAATTAGCTAGTTTAAGGACTCTAAGCCTGTCCGTAATGTCGTCCAGCGTAGCTGAACTAAGGTTCTCTTCCAGAGACTCAATCCAAAATGCTGCCGCAGCCGTG
Organism: Bombina bombina; assembly: GCF_027579735.1. Classification (NCBI taxonomy): domain Eukaryota; kingdom Metazoa; phylum Chordata; class Amphibia; order Anura; family Bombinatoridae; genus Bombina; species Bombina bombina. The sequence continues at coordinate 433,278,297 of NC_069500.1, read as the reverse complement.
ATCGGCGCGATGCATGCAAGGGGTTGTAATATAAAACCTTGTTGAACAAACATTTTCTTAAGGTAACCCTCTAATTTTTTATCCATAGGATCTGAAAAGGCACAGCTATCCTCCACCGGGATAGTGGTACGCTTAGCTAAAGTAGAAACTGCTCCCTCCACCTTAGGGACCGTTTGCCATAAGTCCCGTGTGGTGGCGTCTATTGGAAACATCTTTCTAAATATTGGAGGGGGTGAGAACGGCACACCGGGTCTATCCCACTCCTTAGTAACAATTTCAGTTAATCTCTTAGGTATAGGAAAAACGTCAGTACTCGCCGGTACCCGCAAAGTATTTATCCAACCTACACATTTTCTCTGGTATTGCAACAGCGTTACAATCGTTGAGAGCTGCTAAGACCTCCCCTAGTAATACACGGAGGTTTTCCAATTTAAATTTAAAATTTGAAATATCTGAATCCAATCTGTTTGGATCAGAACCGTCACCCACAGAATGAAGCTCTCCGTCCTCATGCTCTGCCAGCTGTGACGCAGTATCAGACATGGCCCTAGAATTATCAGCGCACTCTGTTCTCACCCCAGAGTGATCACGCTTGCCTCTTAGTTCTGGTAATTTAGCCAAAACTTCGGTCATAACAGTAGCCATATCTTGTAATGTTATCTGTAATGGCTGCCCAGATGTACTAGGCGCCATAATATCACGCACCTCCCGGGCGGGAGATGCAGGTACTGACACGTGAGGCGAGTTAGTCGGCATAACTCTCCCCTCGCTATTTGGTGAAATTTGTTCAATTTGTACAGATTGGCTTTTATTTAAGGTAGCATCAATACAGTTAGTACATAAATTTCTATTGGGCTCCACCTTGGCATTGGAACAAATGACACAGGTGTCTTCCTCTGCATCAGACATGTTTAACACACTGGCAATAAACATGCAACTCGGTTACAATTTTATTTAATAAAAACGTACTGTGCCTCAAGAAGCACTAAACGATTAAATGACAGTTGAAATAATGAACTGAAAAACAGTTATAGCATCACTCTTAACAAACAACACAACTTTTTAGCAAAGGTTTGTTCCCATTAGTAAAATAACACTAATTAAATTTTAAACATAAAAATTACAGAGCAACGTTTTAAATCACAGTCACTATATAAGTCTCACAGCTCTGCTGAGAGAATCTACTTCCCTTCAAAGAAGTTTGAAGACCCCTGAGTTCTGTTAGAGATGAACCGGATCATGCAGAAAAACTGACTGGAAATTTTTGATGCGTAGCAAAGAGCGCCAAAAACGGCCCCTCCCTCTCACACACAGCAGTGAGAGAGAAACGAAACTGTCATAATTAACACAAGCAAACTGCCAAGTGGAAAATAATGCCCAAATACTTATTCACTCAGTACCTCATTAATGCAAACGATTCTACATTCCAGCAAAAACGTTTAACATGAAAAAAACCTAATAAAAGGTTTAATGTACTTTTACAGAGTAATTCCGGTGAAATACCATCCCCAGAATACTAAAGTGTAGAGTATACATACATGTTCATTATAACGGTATGGCAGGATTTTTTCATCAATTCCATTCAGAAAATAAAAACTGCTACATACCTCAATGCAGATTCAACTGCCCGCTGTCCCCTGATCTGAAGTTTTTACCTCCCTCAGATGGCCGAGAAACAGCAATATGATCTTAACTACTCCGGTTAAAATCATAAGAAAAACTCTGGTAGATTCTTCTTCAAACTCTGCCAGAGGGGTAATAACACGCTCCGGTGCTATTGTAAAATAACAAACTTTTGATTGAAGTTCTAAAAACTAAGAATAATCACCATAGTCCTCTCACACCTATCTAGTCTTTGGGTGCAAGAGAATGACTGGAGGTGACGTAGAGGGGAGGAGCTATATAGCAACTCTGCTGGGTGAATCCTCTTGCACTTCCTGTAGGGGAGCAGATAATATCCCAGAAGTAATGATGACCCGTGGACTGATCACACATAACAGAAGAAAACCGTTACTGTCACTTTAAATTTTAAACTGAACACACTTTATTACTGCAATTGCGAAAAAATATGAAGGAATTGTTCAAAATTCACCAAAATTTCACCACAGTGTCTTAAAGCCTTAAAAGTATTGCACACCAAATTTGGAAGCTTTAACCCTTAAAATAACGGAACCGGAGCCGTTTTTAACTTTAACCCCTTTACAGTCCCTGGTGTCTGCTTTGCTGAGACCCAACCAAGCCCAAAGGGGAATACGATACCAAATGACGCCTTCAGAAAGTCTTTTCTATGTATCAGAGCTCCTCACACATGCGACTGCATGTCATGCCTCTCAAAAACAAGTGCGCAACACCGGCGCGAAAATGAGGCTCTGCCTATGATTTGGGAAAGCCCCTAAAGAGAAAGGTGTCTAAAAAAGTGCCTGCCGATATAATCTTATCAAAATACCCAGATTAAATGATTCCTCAAGGCTAAATATGTGTTAATAATGAATCGATTTAGCCCAGAAAAAGTCTACAGTCTTAATAAGCCCTTGTGAAGCCCTTATTTACAATCTTAATAAACATGGCTTACCGGATCCCATAGGGAAAATGACAGCTTCCAGCATTACATCGTCTTGTTAGAATGTGTCATACCTCAAGCAGCAAGAGACTGCTCACTGTTCCCCCAACTGAAGTTAATTCCTCTCAACAGTCCTGTGTGGAACAGCCATGGATTTTAGTAACGGTTGCTAAAATCATTTTCCTCATACAAACAGAAATCTTCATCTCTTTTCTGTTTCTGAGTAAATAGTACATACCAGCACTATTTTAAAATAACAAACTCTTGATTGAATAATAAAAACTACAGTTAAACACTAAAAAACTCTAAGCCATCTCCGTGGAGATGTTGCCTGTACAACGGCAAAGAGAATGACTGGGGTAGGCGGAGCCTAGGAGGGATCATGTGACCAGCTTTGCTGGGCTCTTTGCCATTTCCTGTTGGGGAAGAGAATATCCCACAAGTAAGGATGACGCCGTGGACCGGACACACCTATGTTGGAGAAAACACCATGATTCACTCCACAGCTAATTTGCAATACACAGAGTATAAATCAATGTTCAGTATGAACTTCCCCAATATAAAGCTGTGAACATTGCAAAGCTGTTATTTTACAGCCTCTTGCTTTATGCATTAGTTACATGCAGACGGATTACTTATGTTACAATTATTTCAATGTTCTAAAACTGAAAATGTAACAGATGTGAACATTAAACGAGATTTAAGTCCAAAATTGTCTTTTTTTTGTACACCTTTAAAGCAGCAAGACTAGATTATTATTTTTTTCAAGAAAAATCAATTATTTGAAGTTTAAAAGTGTGTATGGCACTAAATATATGGCATTCAGGTGACAAACACTTGGTATTTTATAGAAAAAGGTTTACAAAGCCATCAAACTGTACTCTCATTAAGAGATGTTCCACACAAACATAACAGTAACTCCACTGCTGTCACTTACTATTGAAAGAATAATATGAAAAGCTGACTTGTTTTAAAGGGTCATTAAACATTTTGAGATGGTAATATAAAGTGATAAATCATAATATATATATATATAAATATATATATATATATATATATATATATATATATGTTTGTGTGTGGTTTGTATTTGTATTCTCCCAGAGTGTATTGGACATTGAGAAACATGTACATTAAGATTTCAATAATAAATGTATTATTGAAAAATTAAGGTGTTAGTCATTTATAAGAAAATCGTGATTAAATCAATTTATTTTTTTGCCCATATCGCCCAGCCCTAAATACACACACATTTTTTATATATATATACACACACACACATACATACATATATATACACACACACACACACACTGTTTAAGTGGATGAACAAGATTCTAATATACATAATGTCATTTTTACTACTAGAGTTCACTAACTAATGGAGACAAGTACTAAACTGATAGATACTCTATTTTGTTAACAGCAATATTTTGAAAAATTGTGTTATGAGAGAGACCACGACGACAGATGTCTCAAAACCTATTGTTCTCACTATAGGATGTACATTTTAACCACGTATACATGTGTATTTATACACCATGACCTACTCTTCTATTGTAATATTTAAATGCTGCTGAAGAATACTCTTTATTGCACATGTTGTTTATAACTTACATTTAATTTAATAAAAAAAACAACAACAAAAAAAACCTTACTTTTTGTGTAAACTGCTTTATCACTAACAAAGGTTTCACTGCCCCATTTCACTTCTCTACAGTTGATCACGGCAAGTAAATCGTTGTAGACAAGAGGCGGTGCATGTAGGAGTCTGGCATGGAGATGTCATTTACTATAGCAGCTAGTTCGATAACTGTGCTCTCTACATATTTGCATGGTTAACTTTCAGAGTTATAGCTTGCCAAGCAGGAATAAAACACAGTAGTGTGCGTTCTACATGACTAATGTACATCCGAATATCGCAAAGTTCATTAGTTCATTCACTAAAAATGTAATTCCCTATTCAAACTCTGAAAAGTAGTTTTTCCATTCTCCAGGGAGGCTGGAGTGCAGTCCATATATACGTAGAACCCTGAAAACCATACATTCTACACAGTGATTGGTTGATATATGTATAGCAATTTTTTTAATATCTAGATTCTATACAAAGGAAGCAAGAAAATCAACATTTGAGAAGCTTTTTCAAGGGTGCCAGGCCTAAAAAAGCCTATTTTTCTTTTAAAACATTTTGCATGTATATATTTTTAAATGCAGTAAATATTTGTTGATGCAAAAATAAAAACATGAGTTTAATGTCCCTTTACGTTTTTATTTATACTTGCAAATAGATCTTTAATAAGTGCAGTTTTGTTTAAAATTAATTTAAAAAGCACAAAAATGGTGTGTGTGTATATATATAAATACACATACATACATTATATACACACACACACTATATATACATACATACATATATATATATATATACACATATACACACACATAAATACATACATACTCATGTAAAGACATACATACAGAGGAACAAACCCGTTTAAAGTGTTCATAGCTACATGATGTAGGACAGTTTGTTCCAGGACAAGTAATTCCCTCCATTAAATGCTGATAAAACATTTTACATCAAACATTCAGATCTATTACAGTGCATTTGGGGCCTGCTTTATGTGGGAACAACTATTGACAACTTGAATATTAAAATGACAAAAGTCAGAGATAAAACAGATAATTCATCCAAACCAATTTCAAGACATTGTGTAAAAGTCGGATATAATGTTATGGAATTACAGAGTTTGATTACAGACCATGAACACCTTTCAGGAGAACACTACATATAGATTTAGAATGGCTTGACACCTGGAAATCCAAATCTATTAAAGTGATTGTAAATTTTAATGAATAAGTGCCCTGGTAACTAAAAGTAATCTCAAAAAGTGGGGCTCTCTCATTCATTAAACTTTACAATGAGGCTTATTTTTTTTAAATACCTTTGCGTTATGGTAAACAGAACGCCAAACCAACGCCCGCAGGTCTTGGTGAATACGTCTTTCTCCAATCATTTTGTGCCCCCTTTTGGCGCCAAGCTCGTGAGGCACGCAACGATTGGAAGAAGACGGATAATCATTTATCTGCTAAAGAAAGCAGGAGCTGCGGGCAGAGGATCGGCATTGTTTGCCATAACGCAAAGGTAAGTATTAATACAAAAAACATAATTTATGCTTACCTGATAAATTCCTTTCTTCTGTTGTGTGATCAGTCCACGGGTCATCATTACTTCTGGGATATAACTCCTCCCCAACAGGAAATGCAAGAGGATTCACCCAGCAGAGTTGCATATAGCTCCTCCCCTCTACGTCAGTCCCAGTCATTCGACCAAGAATCAACGAGAAAGGAGTAACCAAGGGTGAAGTGGTGACTGGAGTATAATTTAAAAGATATTTACCTGCCTTAAAAACAGGGCGGGCCGTGGACTGATCACACAACAGAAGAAAGGAATTTATCAGGTAAGCATAAATTATGTTTTCTTCTGTTATGTGTGATCAGTCCACGGGTCATCATTACTTCTGGGATACCAATACCAAAGCAAAAGTACACGGATGACGGGAGGGATAGGCAGGCTCGTTATACAGAAGGAACCACTGCCTGAAGAACCTTTCTCCCAAAAATAGCCTCCGAAGAAGCAAAAGTGTCAAATTTGTAAAATTTGGAAAAAGTATGAAGCGAAGACCAAGTTGCAGCCTTGCAAATCTGTTCAACCGAGGCCTCATTCTTAAAGGCCCAAGTGGAAGCCACAGCTCTAGTGGAGTGAGCTGTAATTCTTTCAGGAGGCTGCTGTCCAGCAGTCTCATAGGCTAAACGTATTATGCTACGAAGCCAAAAAGAGAGAGAGGTAGCAGAAGCTTTTTGACCTCTCCTCTGTCCCGAATAAACGACAAACAGGGAAGAAGTTTGACGAAAATCTTTAGTTGCCTGCAAGTAGAACTTGAGGGCACGAACTACATCCAGATTGTGTAGAAGACGTTCCTTCTTTGAAGAAGGATTTGGACACAAGGATGGAACAACAATCTCTTGATTGATATTCCTGTTAGTGACTACCTTAGGTAAGAACCCAGGTTTAGTACGCAGAACTACCTTGTCTGAGTGAAAAATCAGATAAGGAGAATCACAATGTAATGCTGATAACTCAGAGACTCTTCGAGCCGAGGAAATAGCCATTAAAAACAGAACTTTCCAAGATAACAATTTTATATCAATGGAATGAAGGGGTTCAAACGGAACACCCTGTAAAACGTTAAGAACTAAGTTTAAACTCCATGGTGGAGCAACAGCTTTAAACACAGGCTTGATCCTAGCTAAAGCCTGACAAAAAGCCTGGACGTCTGGATTTTCTGACAGACGCCTGTGTAACAAGATGGACAGAGCTGAAATCTGTCCCTTTAATGAACTAGCTGATAAACCCTTTTCTAAGCCTTCTTGTAGAAAGGACAATATCCTAGGGATCCTAACTTTACTCCAGGAGTAACGTTTGGATTCGCACCAGTATAGGTATTTACGCCATATTTTATGGTAAATCTTTCTGGTAACAGGCTTCCTAGCCTGTATCAGGGTATCAATAACCGACTCAGAAAAACCACGTTTTGATAGAATCAAGCGTTCAATTTCCAAGCAGTCAGCTTCAGAGAAGTTAGATTTTGATGTTTGAATGGACCCTGTATCAGAAGGTCCTGTCTTAGAGGTAGAGACCAAGGCGGACAGGATGACATGTCCACTAGGTCTGCATACCAAGTCCTGCGTGGCCATGCAGGTGCTATTAGAATCACTGATGCTCTCTCCTGTTTGATTTTGGCAATCAATCGAGGAAGCAGCGGGAAGGGTGGAAACACATAAGCCATCCCGAAGTTCCAAGGTGCTGTCAAAGCATCTATCAGAACCGCTCCCGGATCCCTGGATCTGGACCCGTAGTGAGGAAGTTTGGCGTTCTGGCGAGACGCCATGAGATCTATCTCTGGTTTGCCCCAACGTCGAAGTATTTGGGCAAAGACCTCCGGATGAAGTTCCCACTCCCCCGGATGAAAAGTCTGGCGACTCAAGAAATCCGCCTCCCAGTTCTCCACTCCCGGGATGTGGATTGCTGACAGGTGGCAAGAGTGAGACTCTGCCCAGCGAATTATCTTTGATACTTCCATCATTGCTAGGGAGCTTCTTGTCCCTCCCTGATGGTTGATGTAAGCTACAGTCGTGATATTGTCCGACTGAAACCTGATGAACCCCCGAGTTGTTAATTGGGGCCAAGCCAGAAGGGCATTGAGAACTGCTCTCAATTCCAGAATGTTTATTGGCAGGAGACTTTCCTCCTGATTCCATTGTCCCTGAGCCTTCAGAGAATTCCAGACAGCGCCCCAACCTAGTAGGCTGGCGTCTGTAGTTACAATTGTCCAGTCTGGCCTGCTGAATGGCATCCCCCTGGACAGGTGTGGCCGATGAAGCCACCATAGAAGAGAATTTCTGGTCTCTTGATTCAGATTCAGAGTAGGGGACAAATCTGAGTAATCCCCATTCCACTGACTTAGCATGCATAATTGCAGCGGTCTGAGGTGTAGGCGTGCAAAAGGTACTATGTCCATTGCCGCTACCATTAAGCCGATCACCTCCATGCATTGAGCTACTGACGGGTGTTGAATGGAATGAAGGACACGGCATGCATTTTGAAGCTTTGTTAACCTGTCTTCTGTCAGGTAAATCTTCATTTTTACAGAATCTATAAGAGTCCCCAAAAATGGAACTCTTGTGAGAGGAAAAAGAGAACTCTTCTTTTCGTTCACTTTCCATCCATGCGACCTTAGAAATGCCAGAACTAACTCTGTATGAGACTTGGCAGTTTGAAAGCTTGAAGCTTGTATTAGAATGTCGTCTAGGTACGGAGCTACCGAAATCCCTCGCGGTCTTAGTACCGCCAGAAGGGCACCTAGAATCTTTGTGAAGATTCTTGGGGCCGTAGCCAATCCGAATGGAAGAGCTACAAACTGGTAGTGCCTGTCTAGGAAGGCAAACCGTAGATACCGGTGATGATCTTTGTGAATCGGTATGTGAAGGTAAGCATCTTTTAAATCCACTGTGGTCATGTACTGACCCTTTTGGATCATGGGCAAGATTGTCCGAATAGTTTCCATTTTGAACGATGGAACTCTTAGGAATTTGTTTAGAATCTTTAAATCTAAGATTGGCCTGAAAGTTCCCTCTTTTTTGGGAACCACAAACAGGTTTGAGTAGAACCCTTGTCCTTGTTCCGACCGCGGAACCGGATGGATCACTCCCATTAATAACAGATCTTGTACACAGCGTAGAAACGCTTCTTTCTTTATCTGGTTTGTTGACAACCTTGACAGATGAAATCTCCCTCTTGGGGGAGATAATTTGAAGTCTAGAAGGTATCCCTGAGATATGATCTCTAGCGTCCAGGGATCCTGAACATCTCTTGCCCAGGCCTGGGCGAAGAGAGAAAGTCTGCCCCCCACTAGATCCGGTCCCGGATCGGGGGCTCTCGGTTCATGCTGTCTTTGGGGCAGCAGCAGGTTTCCTGGCCTGTTTGCCCTTGTTCCAGGACTGGTTAGGCTTCCAGCCTTGCCTGTAACGAGCAACAGCTCCTTCCTGTTTTGGTGCAGTGGAGGTTGATGCTGCTCCTGTTTTGAAATTCCGAAAGGGACGAAAATTAGACTGTCTAGCCTTAGCTTTGGCTTTGTCTTGAGGTAGGGCGTGGCCCTTACCTCCTGTAATGTCAGCGATAATTTCTTTCAAACCGGGCCCAAATAAAGACTGCCCCTTGAAAGGTATATTAAGTAATTTGGACTTAGAAGTAACATCAGCTGACCAGGATTTTAGCCACAGCGCCCTACGTGCCTGTATGGCGAATCCTGAGTTCTTAGCCGTAAGTTTTGTTAAATGTACTACGGCCTCCGAAATGAATGAATTAGCTAGTTTAAGGACTCTAAGCCTGTCCGTAATGTCGTCTAGCGTAGATGAACTAAGGTTCTCTTCCAGAGACTCAATCCAAAATGCTGCCGCAGCCGTAATCGGCGCGATACATGCAAGGGGTTGCAATATAAAACCTTGTTGAACAAACATTTTCTTAAGGTAACCCTCTAATTTTTTATCCATTGGATCTGAAAAAGCACAGCTATCCTCCACCGGGATAGTGGTACGCTTAGCTAAAGTAGAAACTGCTCCCTCCACCTTAGGGACCGTTTGCCATAAGTCCCGAGTGGTGGCGTCTATTGGAAACATCTTTCTAAATATTGGAGGGGGTGAGAACGGCACACCGGGTCTATCCCACTCCTTAGTAACAATTTCAGTTAGTCTCTTAGGTATAGGAAAAACGTCAGTACTCGCCGGTACCGCAAAGTATTTATCCAACCTACACAGTTTCTCTGGTATTGCAACGGTGTTACAATCATTGAGAGCTGCTAAGACCTCCCCTAATAATACACGGAGGTTCTCCAATTTAAATTTAAAATTTGAAATATCTGAATCCAATCTGTTTGGATCAGAACCGTCACCCACAGAATGAAGCTCTCCGTCCTCATGCTCTGCAAGCTGTGACGCAGTATCAGACATGGCCCTAGTATTGTCAGCGCACTCTGTTCTCACCCCAGAGTGATCACGCTTGCCTCTTAGTTCTGGTAATTTAGACAAAACTTCAGTCATAACAGTAGCCATATCATGTAATGTTATCTGTAATGGCCGCCCAGATGTACTAGGCGCCATAATATCACGCACCTCCCGGGCGGGAGATGCAGGTACTGCCGCGTGAGGCGAGTTAGTCGGCATAACTCTCCCCTCGCTGTTTGGTGAAATTTGTTCACATTGTACAGATTGACTTTTATTTAAAGTAGCATCAATACAGTTAGTACATAAATTTCTATTGGGCTCCACCTTGGCATTGGAACAAATGACACAGATATCTTCCTCTGAGTCAGACATGTTTAACACACTAGCAATAACTTGCAACCTGGTTATAATCTTTTTTAGCAAAAAAACGTACTGTGCCTCAAAGAGGTACTAAACGATTAAATGACAGTTGAGATAATGAACTGAAAAACAGTTATAGCATCAAACTTTAAAACAACACAGCTTTTAGCAAAGGTTTGTTCCCATTAGTAAAATAACAATAACTAAATTTGACATAAAAATTACAGAGTAACGTTTTATTCACAGTCAATATAAAATTCTCACAGCTCTGCTGAGAGAATGTACCTCCCTTCAAATAAGTTTGAAGACCCCTGAGATCTGTCAGAGATGAACCGGATCATGCAGGAAATATAATAGTAGCTGACTGGAAATTTTTGATGCGTAGCAAAGAGCGCCAAAAACGGCCCCTCCCTCTCACACACAGCAGTGAAGAGAAACGAAACTGTCACAGTTAAAAGCAAACAACTGCCAAGTGGAAAATAATGCCCAAACATTTATTCACTCAGTACCTCAGCAATGTAAACGATTCTACATTCCAGCAAAAACGTTTAACATGATAAATACTTATTAAAAGGATTAGTGACCTTTAACAGAGTAGTTCCGGTGAAATACCATTCCCAGAATACTGAAGTGTATACATACATGTCATTATAACGGTATAGCAGGATTTTCTTCATCAATTCCATTCAGAAAATAAAAACTGCTACATACCTCAATGCAGATTCATCTGCCCGCTGTCCCCTGATCTGAAGCTTTTACCTCCCTCAGATGGCCGAGCACAGCAATATGATCTTAACTACTCCGGTTAAAATCATAGTAAAAAAACTCTGGTAGATTCTTCCTCAAACTCTGCCAGAGAAGTAATAACACGCTCCGGTGCTATTGTAAAATAACAAACTTTTGATTGAAGTCATAAAAACTAAGTATAATCACCATAGTCCTCTCACACATCCTATCTAGTCGTTGGGTGCAAGAGAATGACTGGGACTGACGTAGAGGGGAGGAGCTATATGCAACTCTGCTGGGTGAATCCTCTTGCATTTCCTGTTGGGGAGGAGTTATATCCCAGAAGTAATGATGACCCGTGGACTGATCACACATAACAGAAGAAATAAGCATCATTGTAAAGTGTAATGAATGAAAGTGCCCCTGTTAAGATTTATTTTAGTTAGTGCACTTATTCATTAAACTTTACAATCACTTAAATTCTAAGCTACACTGGTTTTGTTTTATTTTAAGGTCTGGAACTAATATATTATGTATTGGTCTACCATAAATGTAATTAGTATCTAACTTCTGCTTTCTCCCTAGCACCTGTCATCACAGTACTTTGGATAAGTCAATAAATTGCAGCAGGTAAGTAAAATTAATTTACATGACAGATCAGTAATTTTACAGATAAATAACAGGTCTTAATATAACCGTAACACTTTTAATAAATAATAAAAAGTAAGTTGGAAAGTTGTTTAAACGTGCATGCCCTATATGAATCAAGTTTAATTTTGACTAGACTGTCCCTTTAAAAAAGGTATAGAAACTAAGAACCATAAAACAGATATAAATGTCCCAGCCTATTTATATAACTGCCCCATAATTGCAAAAATACAGTTTTGGTTCTTATTTCATATAATGCAAAATAGTTCCAGGTTGTAGTGTCAGATCAGCCCTCCAGAAAATGGGTAGTTTGGCACTCTCAGATCAACAGCCAATTGTAATGTTCTTTCTTTTCAGCCCTATTTTGGCATTCTAGAGAAAAGCTACATAGGTAATTCTGGCAGTTCCTCTGTAAGGAGATTGACCGCCGCTCCAATTATTTGTTTCAACCACTATATACAAATGGCAGTGCCGTCGGTAGTTCTATTGACAGTCCCAGCATTTATTAATTGAATTTACGGACAAAAGTTAAGCATTCCTCTTGAATTCTTTTAATAAATTAGTCCGTATTTGTTTGTAAAAGTGCACGCTGCACATTACATTGTTGTGTTGTACAGTTTTTACTAGATCGTTTTGCTTAAATAAAACTGTTATATAGAACACAAAAGTGCGCTACTGCATGCCCCAAAATTAGCATCTAGAGTGTACATCATAGAACAATATCATATAAATACGTTATTAATCTAGTGTGTTACAACAGCTCTTTTAAACGGTATCCTTTAAATTTGATACACAAGTTACTTGATATGATAGGAAGTTTGTAAGTCCCATGTAATCAGCGTATTACAATTGCAGCTCCTCAAGAGAAAGTCCCATCACAGACTGTTCAAAAGAAAACTATAAAAACGAGAAGACAGAGAAGCGCAACACGCGTATGAGTGTAGACGATAGGTACAATTTATTAAATAGCCCCTTCCCAGAGTGCTACTTACAGAATAAAAACATATACCATTCACATAAGTTGTGTACAACTATGAAGCTTGCTTCAGCGTCTGACGTGTCACTAGTCCGCCTCCTTCTGGATACTCCCAGCTGATCCAATCGTCAGAGTGCTTCACACTGTTTCTCTGACAGCTTCTCTGATGATTTCAATGTGTGGGATATCGCAAATCCAAATAGGGAGCCAGGCTGCATATAGTGAGTTCACGTACAACAGAATTTGTTTAAAACCCACTGTTTCTCAGCTCATCCAAATGCTCACACAGTTGTGAGCTCGGTAGACTCACTGAAACCTATTTAAAACTACAAACTCAAAGTACGTTTTCGTGTCTGACTTGACACTTTTTCAAAAAATAGGTTTCAGTGAGGCTCCCTATTTGGATTTGCGATATCCCACACATTGTAATCATCAGAGAAGCTGTCAGAGAAACAGTGTGTGAAGCACTCTGACGATTGGATCAGCTGGGAGTATCCAGAAGGAGGCGGACTAGTGACACGTCAGACCCCGAAGCAAGCTTCATAGTTGTACACAACTTATTTGAATGGTATATGTTTTTATTCTGTAAGTAGCACTCTGGGAAGGGGCTATTTAATAAATTGTACCTATCGTCTACACTCGGATGCGTGTTGCGCTTCTCTGTCTTCTTGTTTTTATAGTTATATAAAACTGTGATTACAAATAGTGTTATTGATTTGGTGCACAATGCCACATATTAAACAATATTTTATTTTAAACCTAATCTTTAATTTGTATTCCATTTGAGTTATAAGAGAATAACACAGCGATCGTTATGAGCCAACTGATGCAGTTACACTGATTGCAGGATGCATGCTGCTGTGGCTAAAAAGCTACTACTACGTATCATGATATAGGAGTGTCAATCACTAACAGATTACGCCCCTTTTCTCTGCTCTTACTCCAGCTTGCTTGTTCACAGTAACAACCTGTCTGGAACTACATGAACGCTACTGTGACGAACAGGCATACAGCTAAAAGTGCGCATGTGCTGGCGTCCATGTTGGGGGATTCTTATATGTGCGTAGGTTCACACTTATTGGTAGTTTTTTTTAGATATCGAGGGCTTGATTATAATAAGATGTAAAATGCTTACAAACTGTAAATATTTTGAATGCAGTGTTCTATACAAGGCAAAAAAAGAAATTTTGTGCGTTTCCTATCCCTTTAAAATATGTACTTTTCCTGTTTAACAAATTTAGTGAGCCAGGTTGCTATGCCTTCTAGAATTTTACTTCTGGGCCTCTGACTTTTTGGATTTTACATGTCTAGTCACTAACAGCCTTGTTCTTGCTGGCTCTTATATTAGAAAAATAAGCTTGCCAATCTCTATCCTAATTGAAAAATTACAGCAAACATTCCTTATTATATATAAGACAGAACCGCCACTTGAAATATTGAAATATTAATTTTAATAGTAAAAAAACCCAACAATTTATGCTTACCTGATAAATGTATTTATTTCCGGATATGGTGAGTCCACGGCATCATCAATTACTAGTGGGAATATCACTCCTGGCCAGCAGGAGACAGCAAAGAGCATCACAGCAAAGCTGTTAAATGTCACTTCCCTTACCCATAACCCCCAGTGTTTCCTTTCAAGAGTAGTCATGGGATTCACACCAATCAGGGAATTTACGCCATACCTTATAGTAAAAGTTACAAGTAACAGGTTTGTGAACCTGAATCATGGTCTCATTGACCAATTCAGAAAAACCACGCTTAGACCAAACTAAGAATTCAATCTCCAAGCAGAAAGCTTCAAAGAAAATAAAGTTGGATGAAAGAATGTACCCTAAATTAGAAGGTCCCTCCTCAGGAACAACCACGAAGGTAGAGGAAACACATCTCTTCAGGAACTATTAAAATACTGATGCTCACTCCCAATTTGATACAAACAATGACTCGTGGAAGGAGAGCAAACTGAGGAACAGGGATATCCGACTGAAATCCCTAGGAAACGCCAGGGTATTTAACAGAGCAGCCTGCTGATCTCTTCACCTTTAACATAACTTGGAAACTTGGCGTACTGCCGTCTCCAACACCCCACATTTGGAGGGATAGCCTGGAGAACACCTCCGGGAGAAGCGCCCACTCCCCGGGATGAACAATCTGACTACTCAAGAAGTCTGGTATTCACTCGTGAAATGTGAATAGTGGATAAACAACGAATGTGAGCGTCCGCCCACCAAACAATCCACGCCAATCACTCCAGGTTCCTCCCAGGTGGTTAATGTAAAACACTGAGATGAAATTGTTCAACCAGAAACAGAAAAACAGGTTAAGACAACTGAGGCTAAGCCATCAGAGCATTGTAGATCGCTTTGCTCTCCCCATAACCATTTTAGAGCTCAGACTCCTCCCAAGTCCATAGTCCCCAATCCAACAGGCTAGTGACCATGGTCACTATTACTTACGAAGGTCTCCAGACAACAAAAAAGATTCTGGAGAATGCAGGCAACGATTCTGCTACCTCTTGCAAGCTAAGCGAGCACTCTACCACTAATTCCCCTCTCTGATCCACAGGGAAAAATCTCATGTCGACAGATCTAGATCTATCCTCCAAGAAAGAGCCACAGGATCCCCGGTCCACTATCTGAACATGCATAAAAGCAGACTCTCAGATGGAGTGGAGCAAAGGGATGATGTCAAATCAAGCAACCATCAGACCAATTACCTTCTTACATTGAGCCACTGAAGGACCAAACAGTGCCGAAAGAGGCAAGAAGAAAGAATCCTCTATTCTCTGACAAAAATATTATCAGAAATAGGGAAACTAATATGGTCCCTAAGAAACTACCCCTGTAGCTGGAACAAGGGAACTTGTTTTCAGAATCGCTTCCATCCATGGGAATGAAAAAGGACAACAAGATCTCTGAATGAGTGTTTAAAAGATGGCGCCTGAACCATTATGACGTCTAGGAAGGGTACCACAGCAATTCCCTAAAACCTGATCACTGCCAATATAGCACCCTCTGAGAGCCATGGCAAAGCCAAAAGGAAGAGCTACAAACTGAAAGTGTTTAGACAAAAAAGGCACATACTCGCCCCTGACTGCCGCAGCTCGCCTCTGGCAGGCTGAACTCCGATGCTGGAATTCAGCATTGCACAAGAGCGCTATTTTGCGCTCATGTGCAATCCCAACCCGTGCACAGCCAATCACGTACGGGCAGGGGCTGTCCATCTCCCCAGTCAGCCGAGGTTGGCAAAAAGTTAGGGAAGCAGCGGTCTGATGACCGCTGCTTGTTAAATACAGACTGCAGGTTCTCGTGAGAACCTGCAGTCGTAGGCAGGAGAAGCCTGCTGAAAGGGTTGATAAATCGACCCCTATGTGTAAAAGGAAAAGGTGGATAAGGTAACACAGATAGTGTGTAGCCTAGGGGTGCTATATATTAAGTCAAGTCAAAAAGCACCCTTAGGGGGGGAAAACCGCACTAGAGACACTCACAAATAGATGAGCTACAATGTAAGTAAATGCAAAAGAAAGTGCATTACCCCTTAGTAATATCTTGATTAAAAAATCACTACAGAGGGCGTATAAGACGTTACCAAAATAGAACATCATTATTATTATCATTTATTTGTAAAGCGCCGACAAATTCCGTAGCGCTGGGATCTCTAAACAATCATATAAAGTTTAAAAACACTGAAACTCTCCAAAAAAATTATATTGTTTCAATATTGCGTATGGATATTAAGTGTGTATCAGAGGTGATCCTAGGTGGATGCCAGGCAGAAAATGTAATTGTATTAGCTTATACAGTTTATCAGGCAGAGCATGTGAGCGGAGCGAGAGTGCGGATTTTGGACAGAGCGTTATTTTTAAAAGGACAGAGCGTTGCCCTATGTCCCGCTTCAATTTCGCTCCAACACACGACGCCACACTCTGAAGCATGCCCAAGGCCGACCCAGAATCCATCTGTCTTCTTGCAAGTTGTCTTGTGTTATCAAAAGTAGACTATATTCTGTCAAAAAAAAAATAAAAAAAAAATAAAAATAAAAAAAATCGCATGGAGTTCACCAAGTACTTAAAAAAACAAAACTGAGAAGTACAATTAATACAAAAATAACTAACAATGATAATGTGGTAGAAGAAAAAGAATATGGTAACATTGTTTCAGTCAGTAAAGATCAATTTTGGAATCTAAAAAGACACCTCTCTCGAAAACACGAAAAGTGTGCTACGTGAACCTGCTGGGAAGAAAGCAAAAGGTTAGCAAAATATGAGCCTAATATATTCATTTCTAACACAAATTAGTTTTGTCATTAAAGGGACAGTCAACTCAATTCCAAAAATAATCAAAGTAATAGGGCATGTAATAATTGTAAAAAACTTTACACTTTACTTTTACCACTAATTTTGCTTTGCTCTTCTTGGTATTCTTAGTTGAAAGCTAAACCTTAACTTAGGAGGTTCATATGCTAATGTCTTAGACCTTGAAGGCCGCCTCTCTAATCTGAATGTTTTTCACCACTAGACTAGAGGGTGTTAGTAACTTAGTTCATGTGTTTCATATAGATAACATTGAGCTCATGGCCTCATGCATGTGAATTTACAGAGGAGTGACTGAGCATTGATTGGCTAAAATGCAAGTCTGTCAAAACAGTACTGAAAAAGGGGGGCAGTTTGCAGAGCCTTAGATACAGGTAATAATCACAGAGGTACAACGTGTATTATTATAACTGTGTTGGTTATGCAAAACTGGGAAGGGGGGGGGTATTTAAAGGAATTATTTATCCTTTAAAACAACAAAAATACTGGTGCAGTTGCCTGTCCTTTTTAAAGTAGGCCTAATATGGTTTCATTTAATTTGTGATTAATTTTTATTTTATAGAGAGAGGAGACGGAGCAGCTACAAGAGAAAAGGGGTGAGGAATTCAAAGTTTTTTTCACTGCTCGCAAAGGCCCAACCATAAAAGGGAGAGAAAGAGAGTTGGATGTTGCATTTTTTAAAATGATTTACATGGACTATGAACCGCTGAATACAGAAGAACAGGAAGGGATGCAACACTTTGCCAGTGCGACTCAACCGGACTAACCCCCCCCCCCCCTGCTACAACACTGTCCGTGACACGCTCATGCCACATGCCCTGAAAGAGATCGAAGCCAAACTGCAAGAACTACTGCAAAATGGTGATGGGTTTGTTCTGTCAGCGGATATTTGGACCAGTAGAAAAGGGCACAGCATCCTTGGCATCGTGGCCAGTTTCATCGATGGGATGTTCAGAGGGCATACGGTTTTGTTGGGCTGTGAGCACATACAGGGGCACCATACCGCAGGTCGTATTTACCAAAAGTATGAAAGTGTACTGAAATATTGGAACGTGCAACGACGTGTGATTAGGGTCGTCACTGACAGTGCCAGCAACATGATCAAGGTGTTTAACCTCCTCCCTGTCACTGGAGGCCGAGGGCGAAGTGGCCGCAGATGCCAGCAGCGCTGAACATGAAGAGGCGGATGAAAGACCACCTACGCCCTCACAAATTAAAGTGGAAGAGATAACCACCAATGTAGAAGTTATGATAAATCAGTGTTTTACTGTGTCTAATTTACATCTGAGATGACCCATTCACATGCTTCAGCTGGCGATCAAAGACGCTGTTAACGAGCACGACAACATTAATAGGCTGTTAGTAAAAGTCGGGCACCTGGTGAAAAGTGTATGCAAGATCACCCTGAACTCCGAGGAAACCGACCGATTAGGTGTCCGCCTGACAACTGTTTGCGCCACTCGATGGAGCAGCCAGCTGCGAATGATTCAGTCGGTCATCTGGTTGTTCCAAAAAGAAGATCCGTTATGGCAAAACAAACTAGTCAAGTCTAATGTTGCCAACAACAACATCACCCTGAATCAAGTACAGCAGCTGACGCACCTTGTCAGTGTGCTGACACCACTAGCAGACCTCACAGACAAAATGCAGAAGGAGCTGGGGAACCTGGGGATGATCCTCCCGGCTGTCACGGAAATCAAATCCCTGCTCAGCGACAGCAATGGCACTCACGCTGCTGCACTTCCAATGGGCATTGCTGCTTTTGCTGAAACGTTGGCAAACAACGTGTCAATTCGCTACGGAATATACTATTCTGATAAACATCTCATTTTAGCATCAGTGTTAGATCCCCGTTTCAAAACAGAAGAGAGATGAGTCAGTATGCAATGAACTCAGGGAAATTCGAGACCTCCGCATCAAAGAAGCTGAGGAAATTAATGCTCCCAGCGGGACCCCCGAGACCAACACCCCACCAGCTGCTGACTTGAATCACGACCCTGAAACAAAAAGATCTCACCTGTTTGGGTCATACTTCAGCGAGCCGCAACACGTAACCCGAGACGCCATAGGATGAAGTCGAAAAGTACTTCTCATGCCCAAGACATAAACCGGATACCGATGTTATTCAATTTTGGAACAAAAACTCCACGTCTTTTCCCTGCCTGGCTAAAGTAGCTCGCATTGTGTTCAGCAGGGGGGGAGTTTCCACTGCCGGACTGCTGTCAAGAAACCAGAGCATGAGTCTGAAGCCTCAGACTTTGGCCAAACTTCTTGAAAGTGAAATCAAAAGAACTGTAAATAAGGAAAGAAATTCATTTTTTATTTTGTTTTAATGGTTGACTATATATATATATATATATATATATATATATATATATATATATATATATATATATATATATATATATATATATATATATATATATATATATATATATATATATATATATATATATATATTTAATTTGTAACACTCCAAGGTCTTGCTTAGTTACTGTGCAAAAAGAAAGTTCAAAATAATTTTCGGCTAATACTTCATTTACTTTTAAAAATTTGATGGGTAGTCACTAGCCAGTCTCGTCACAAGCTACTAATTGGGCCCATTGATTTGTTTAATTTTACAGGACTTTTGTTGTTCTATTCCTTTTTACGCAGGCCTAATTTGTAATTTGAAATAAATCATTACTATTTGAAAAGACATAATTTATGCTTACCTGATAAATGTATTTCTCTTGTAGTGTATCCAGTCCACGGATCATCCATTACTTGTGGGATATTCTCCTTCCCAACAGGAAGTTGCAAGAGGATCACCCACAGCAGAGCTGCTATATAGCTCCTCCCCTCACTGCCATATCCAGTCATTCGATCGAAACAAGCCGAGAAAGGAGAAACCATAGGGTGCAGTGGATACTGTAGTTTAATTAAAATTTAGACCTGCCTGAAAAGGACAGGGCGGGCCGTGGACTGGATACACTACAAGAGAAATAAATTTATCAGGTAAGCATAAATTATGTTTTCTCTTGTTAAGTGTATCCAGTCCACGGATCATCCATTACTTGTGGGATACCATAACCAAAGCTAAAGTACACGGATGATGGGAGGGAAGAGGCAGGAACTTAAACGGAAGGAACCACTGCCTGTAGAACCTTTCTCCCAAAAACAGCCTCCGAAGAAGCAAAAGTATCAAATTTGGAAAATTTGGAAAAAGTATGAAGGGAAGACCAAGTTGCAGCCTTGCAAATCTGTTCAACAGAGGCCTCATTTTTAAAGGCCCAGGTGGAAGCCACAGCTCTAGTAGAATGAGCTGTAATCCTTTCAGGAGGCTGCTGTCCAGCAGTCTCATAGGCTAAACGGATTATACTCCGAAGCCAAAAAGAAAGAGGTTGCCGAGGCCTTCTGACCTCTCCTCTGTCCAGAGTAAACAACAAACAGGTTAGATGTTTGACGAAAATCTTTAGTAGCCTGTAAGTAAAACTTCAAGGCACGGACTACGTCTAGATTATGCAAAAGACGTTCCTTCTTTGAAGAAGGATTAGGACATAATGATGGAACAACAATCTCTTGATTTATATTCTTGTTAGAAACCACCTTAGGTAAAAACCCAGGTTTTGTACGCAGAACAACTTTATCTGAATGAAAGATCAGATAAGGAGAATCACAATGTAAGGCAGATAACTCAGAGACTCTTCGAGCCGAGGAAATAGCCATCAGAAAAAGAACTTTCCATGAAAGAAGTTTGATATCAATAGAATGAAGGGGTTCAAACGGAACCCCTTGAAGAACTTTAAGAACCAAGTTTAAGCTCCATGGAGGAGCAACAGGTTTAAACACAGGCTTAATTCTAACTAAAGCCTGACAATGCGGGAGGCGTTAGTGGGGAGAGTTAGTCGGCATAACTTCCCCCTCGACAGACCCCTCTGGTGACAATTCTTTTATAGATAAAGACTGATCTTTACTGTTTAAGGTGAAATCAATACATTTAGTACACATTCTCCTATGGGGCTCCACCATGGCTTTTAAACATAATGAACAAGTATCCTCTGTTTCAGACATGTTTGTACAGACTAACAATGAAACTAGCAAGCTTGGAAAACACTTTAAAGCAAGTTAACAAGCAATATAAAAAACGTTACTGTGCCTTTAAGAGAAACAAATTGACAAAATTTGAAATAACAGTGAAAAAAGGCAGATACACTAACAAATTTTTTACAGTGTATGTAACAAGTCAGCAGAGCATTGCACCCACTTGCAAATGGATGATTAACCACTTAATAACAAAAAAAAATAATAAATGACAAAAACATTTTTTAAACACAGTCACAACAACTGCCACAGTCTACTGTGATTGTTACCCTCCTCAAACACGACTTTGAAGCCTTTTGAGCCCTTCAGAGATGTCCTGGATCATGCAGGAAGAAGCTGAATGTCTCTGTCAGTATTTTTATCTGCACAGAAAAGCACTAAAATAGGCCCTTCCCACTCATATTGCAACAGTGGAAAGCCTCAGGAACTATTTCTAGGCAAAAATCAAACCAGCCATGTGGAAAAAAAAAACTAGGCCCCAATAAGTTTTGTCACCAAACATATATAAAAACGATTAAACATGCCAGCAAACGTTTTATATTACACTTTTATAAGAGTATGTATCTCTATTAATAAGCCTGATACCAGTCGCTATCACTGCATTTAAGGCTTTACTTACATTAATCCGGTATCAGCAGCATTTTCTAGCAAATTCCATCCCTAGAAAAATATTAACTGCACATACCTTATTGCAGGAAAACCTGCACGCCATTCCCTCTCTGAAGTTACCTCACTCCTCAGAATATGTGAGAACAGCAATGGATCTTAGTTACTTCTGCTAAGATCATAGAAATCCCAGGCAGATTCTTCTTCTAATGCTGCCTGAGATGAAACAGTACACTCCGGTACCATTTAAAAATAACAAACTTTTGATTGAAGTTAAAAAGCTAACTATAATACACCACTCTCCTCTTACTACGTCCATCTTTGTTGAGAGTTGCAAGAGAATGACTGGGTATGGCAGTGAGGGGAGGAGCTATATAGCAGCTCTGCTGTGGGTGATCCTCTTGCAACTTCCTGTTGGGAAGGAGAATATCCCACAAGTAATGGATGATCCGTGGACTGGATACACTTAACAAGAGAAATGTAGTTGTTATTGTTGCTCTTTAGTTCTTTGGGCTGCGGTTTAAGCTAAATTTTAAGCAACTTTCTCATTTACTCCTATTATCAAATTATCTCCATCTCTGTCTTGGTATCTTTATTTGAAAAGCAAGAATGTAAATTTAGAAGTCGGCCCATTTTTGGTTAATAACCTGGGTTGTTCTTGCGGATTGGTGGATAAAGTCACCCACCAGTGCCACCACCAATAAACAAGTGCTGTCCAGGGTCTGAACCAAAAAATGGCTGGCTTGGGCTCCTTAGCCTAGGCTAGAATGCCTTTATTAAATAAAGACAGCAAGAGAACAAAGAAAAATTGATAATAGGAGTAATATAGAAAGTTGCTTAAAATTTCATGCTATCTGAATCATGAAATAAACAATTTGGGTTCAGTTCAGTATCCCTTTAAGTAGGCAATACAATACAGGGCAGCCATTTGAGCCACGGCAGTACAACGAATTTGGAATGGATTAAGAACAGGAGGTTCGAACTTCTGGTTGCCGCTGTATGCTCTAAGCTCCCCCGGAGTGGAAGTAGATCTCCCATGACTACTTCTTCGGGTTACGGTAATTATTAGATCAAGTGAAGGAGGAGCGCTGAAACGCAGAAGGATAGATGGGATATTATCTACAATAGCAATGTGTACTCTACTGTTTGAATAACTGTATAATTGTTTATACAGTTTGAGTGCTTCGGTAATAAGCAGTTAGACTGGATAATTTAAAACATTATTTAAATTTTAAATATGTTTTAAATTATCCTGAGTGAGGTCTAACTGCTTATTACAGCAGCATTCAAACTGTATATACAAGTACAGGTACCCCTCAGTTTACGCCGGGGTTAAGTTCCAGAAGGAATAGTTGTAAATTGAAACCCAGTTATAATGTAAGTCAATGGGAAGTGAGGGAGTTAGGTTCCAGGCCCCTCTCAAAATTGTCATAAGTAACACCTAATACATTATTTTTAAAACTTTGAAATGAAGACTTTAAATGCTAAACAGCATTTTAAACCTAATAAAATAATCACACAACACAGAATATATAATTAAACTAAGTTAAATGAATAAAAACATTTGCTAAACAGCATTATAAACCTAATAAATTAATCACACAACACAGACTTTACGTGCATTTTTCAGCAAACAATTCTTTTTTATGCATTCCAATCTGGACTGATTTATAGACAGGAAGATCTTGTTCAGGTCTAGTTATACTGATTAATTTTAGCTTGCTTGGCTTGCATATCTTTGCTGCAACACAAGCTGATAGCGCCACCTACTGGCTATTTTATCCAATGCACTGCTTCTCAATGCTTTTCAATAGCAGTCACATGACTGAAAAAAAGGTTATTCTGAAACAGTGCAAATTGAACCGTTGTAAACCGAGGGCCACCTGTATACAGTTATACATTTAAACTAGTCATATATTATTAAAAGATTAGGATGATGGGGGGGGGCGGAGCCAGCTACAGAGGAGACAAGTCGCACTTAACATGAGCTCCTGAAATAAATGAAAAAATATAATTTATGCTTACCTGATAAATTCATTTCTCCTGTAGTGTAGTCAGTCCACGGGTCATCCATTACTTATGGGATTATAACTCCTCCCTAACAGGAAGTGCAAGAGGATCACCCAAGCAGAGCTGCTATATAGCTCCTCCCCTCTACGTCATATCCAGTCATTCGACCGAAACCATACGAGAAAGGAGAAACTATAGGGTGCAGTGGTGACTGGAGTTTAATTAAAATTTAGACCTGCCGTAAAAACAGGGCGGGCCGTGGACTGACTACACTACAGGAGAAATGAATTTATCAGGTAAGCATCAATTATATTTTCTCCTGTTAAGTGTAGTCAGTCCACGGGTCATCCATTACTTATGGGATACCAAAGCTAAAAGTGCACGGATGACGGGAGGGACAGGCAGGATCTTTACACAGAAGGAACCACTGCCTGTAGAACCTCTCTCCCAAAAACAGCCTCCGAAGAAGCAAAAGTGTCAAATTTGTAAAATTTTGAAAAAGTGTGAAGTGAAGACCAAGTTGCAGCCTTGCAAATCTGTTCAACAGAGGCCTCATTCTTAAAGGCCCAAGTGGAAGCCACAGCTCTAGTAGAATGAGCTGCAATCCTTTCAGGAGGCTGCTGTCCAGCAGTCTCATAGGCTAAACGTATTATGCTACGAAGCCAAAAAGAGAGAGAGGTAGCCGAAGCTTTTTGACCTCTCCTCTGTCCAGAATAAACGACAAACAGGGAAGAAGTTTGACGAAAATCTTTAGTTGCCTGCAAATAAAATTTCAGGGCACGGACGACGTCCAGATTGTGCAAAAGTCGTTCCTTCTTTGAAGAAGGGTTAGGGCACAATGATGGAACAACAATCTCTTGATTGATATTCTTGTTAGTGACTACCTTAGGTAAGAACCCAGGTTTAGTACGCAGAACTACCTTGTCTGAATGAAAAATCAGATAAGGAGAATCACAATGTAAGGCCGATAACTCAGAGACTCTTCGAGCCGAGGAAATAGCCATTAAAAACAGAACTTTCCAAGATAACAGCTTGATATCGATGGAATGAAGGGGTTCAAACGGAACACCTTGAAGAACGTTAAGAACTAAGTTTAAGCTCCACGGCGGAGCAACAGTCTTAAACAAAGGCTTAATCCTAGCCAAAGCCTGACAAAAAGCCTGAACGTCTGGAACTTCTGCCAGACGTTTGTGTAAAAGGATAGACAGAGCTGAAATCTGTCCCTTTAACGAACTAGCAGATAAACCCTTTTCTAAACCCTCTTGTAGAAAAGACAATATCCTAGGAATCCTAACCTTACTCCATGAGTAACTCTTGGATTCGCACCAATATAAGTATTTACGCCATATTTTATGGTAAATTTTCCTGGTAACAAGTTTCCTAGCCTGTATTAAGGTATCAATCACTGACTCCGAGAATCCACGCTTTGATAGAATCAAGCGTTCAATCTCCATGCAGTCAGCCTCAGAGAAATTAGATTTGGATGTTTGAAAGGACCCTGAATCAGAAGGTCCTGTCTCAGAGGCAGAGACCATGGTGGACAGGACGACATGTCCACTAGATCTGCATACCAGGTCCTGCGTGGCCACGCAGGCGCTATTAGAATCACCGATGCTCTCTTCTGTTTGATCCTGGCAATCAATCGAGGAAGCATCGGGAAAGGTGGAAACACATAAGCCATGTTGAAGACCCAAGGTGCTGTCAAAGCATCTATCAGCACCGCTCCCGGGTCCCTGGACCTGGATCCGTAACAAGGAAGCTTGGCGTTCTGGCGAGACGCCATGAGATCCAGATCTGGTTTGCCCCAATGATGAAGCAGTTGGGCAAACACCTCCGGATGAAGTTCCCACTCCCCCGGATGAAAGGTCTGGCGACTTAGAAAATCCGCCTCCCAGTTCTTCACGCCTGGGATGTGGATCGCTGACAGGTGGCAAGAGTGAGACTCTGCCCAGCGAATTATCTTTGAGACTTCCATCATCGCTAGGGAACTCCTTGTTCCTCCTTGTTCCTCCTTGATGGTTGATGTAAGCCACAGTCGTGATGTTGTCCGACTGAAACCTGATGAACCTCAGAGTTGCTAACTGAGGCCAAGCCAGAAGAGCATTGAAAATTGCTCTTAATTCCAGAATGTTTATTGGAAGGAGTCTCTCCTCCTGAGTCCATGATCCCTGAGCCTTCAGGGAATTCCAGACTGCGCCCCAACCTAGAAGGCTGGCGTCTGTTGTTACAATCGTCCAATCTGGCCTGCGGAACGGCATCCCCTTGGACAGATGTGGCTGAGAAAGCCACCATAGAAGAGAATCTCTGGTCTCTTGATCCAGATTTAGCAGAGGGGACAAATCTGAGTAATCCCCATTCCACTGACTTAGCATGCACAATTGCAGCGGTCTGAGATGCAGGCGCGCAAATGGTACTATGTCCATTGCCGCTACCATTAAGCCGATTACCTCCATGCACTGAGCCACTGATGGGTGTTGAATGGAATGAAGGACACTGCAAGCATTTAGAAGTTTTGATAACCTGTCCTCCGTCAGGTAAATTTTCATTTCTACAGAATCTATAAGAGTCCCTAGAAAGGGAACTCTTGTGAGTGGCAATTGAGAACTCTTTTCTACGTTCACCTTCCACCCATGCGACCTTAGAAATGCCAGAACTAACTCTGTATGAGACTTGGCAGTTTGGAAACTTGACGCTTGTATCAGAATGTCGTCTAGGTACGGAGCTACCGCTATGCCTCGCGGTCTTAGTACCGCCAGAAGAGAGCCCAGAACCTTTGTAAAGATTCTTGGAGCCGTAGCTAACCCGAAGGGAAGAGCTACAAACTGGT
The DNA here is from genome assembly GCF_027579735.1 of Bombina bombina. Lineage (NCBI taxonomy): Eukaryota > Metazoa > Chordata > Amphibia > Anura > Bombinatoridae > Bombina > Bombina bombina. The sequence continues at coordinate 433,251,626 of NC_069500.1, read as the reverse complement.
AATGCCTGTTTAGGAAGGCAAATCTTAGATACCGGTAATGATCCTTGTGAATCGGTATGTGAAGGTAGGCATCCTTTAAATCCACTGTGGTCATGTACTGACCCTCTTGGATCATGGGTAAGATGGTTCGAATAGTTTCCATTTTGAACGATGGAACTCTTAGGAATTTGTTTAGGATCTTTAAGTCCAAGATTGGTCTGAAGGTTCCCTCTTTTTTGGGAACCACAAACAGATTTGAATAGAATCCTTGCCCGTGTTCCGACCGCGGAACTGGGTGGATCACTCCCATTAGTAAGAGGTCTTGTACACAGCGTAGAAACGCCTCTTTCTTTATCTGGTTTGCTGATAACCTTGAAAGATGAAATCTCCCTTGTGGAGGAGAAGCTTTGAAGTCCAGAAGATATCCCTGAGATATGATTTCCAACGCCCAGGGATCCTGGACATCTCTTGCCCAAGCCTGGGCAAAGAGAGAAAGTCTGCCCCCCACTATATCCGTTTCCGGATCGGGGGCCCTCACTTCATGCTGTCTTAGGGGCAGCAGCAGGTTTTCTGGCCTGCTTGCCCTTGTTCCAGGACTGGTTAGGTTTCCAGCCCTGTCTGTAGCGAGCAACAGTTCCTTCCTGTCTTGGAGCGGAGGAAGTTGATGCTGCTCCTGCCTTGAAGTTACGAAAGGCACGAAAATTAGACTGTTTAGCCTTTGGTTTGGCCCTGTCTTGAGGCAGGGCATGGCCCTTACCTCCAGTAATGTCAGCGATAATTTCTTTCAAGCCGGGCCCGAATAATGTCTGCCCTTTGAAAGGAATATTAAGCAATTTAGATTTAGAAGTCACATCAGCTGACCAGGATTTAAGCCACAGCGCTCTTGAATGGCGAATCCGGAGTTCTTAGCCGTAAGTTTGGTTAAGTGTACTACGGCATCAGAAATAAATGAATTAGCTAGCTTAAGGGCTTTAAGCTTGTTCATAATCTCATCCAATGGAGCTGTGCTAAGGGTCTCTTCCAGAGACTCAAACCAGAATGCCGCCGCAGCAGTGACAGGCGCGATGCATGCAAGGGGTTGTAATATAAAACCTTGATGAACAAACATTTTCTTAAGGTAACCCTCTAACTTTTTATCCATTGGATCTGAAAAAGCACAGCTATCCTCCACCGGGATAGTGGTGCGCTTAGCCAGAGTAGAAACTGCTCCCTCCACCTTAGGGACCGTCTGCCATAGGTCCCGTGTAGTGGCATCTATTGGAAACATTTTTCTAAATATAGGAGGGGGTGAAAAGGGCACACCGGGTCTATCCCACTCCTTGTTAACAATTTCTGTAAGCCTTTTAGGTATAGGAAAAAAGTCAGTACACGCCGGTACCGCAAAATATTTATCCAGCCTACATACTTTCTCTGGAATTGCAACCGTGTTACAATCATTCAGAGCCGCTAATACCTCCCCTAGTAATACACGGAGGTTCTCAAGCTTAAATTTAAAATTTGAAATCTCTGAATCCAGTTTACTTGGATCAGATCCGTCACCCACAGAATGAAGCTCTCCGTCCTCATGTTCTGCAAATTGTGACGCAGTATCAGACATGGCTCTACTATTATCAGCGCACTCTGTTCTTACCCCAGAGTGATCGCGTTTACCTCTTAATTCTGGCAATTTAGATAGTACTTCAGTCATAACATTAGCCATGTCTTGCAAAGTGATTTGTATGGGCCGCCCTGATGTACTTGGCGCCACAATATCACGCACCTCCTGAGCGGGAGGCGAAGGTACTGACACGTGAGGAGAGTTAGTCGGCATAACTTCCCCCTCGTTGTCTGGTGATATTTTTTTAACATATAAAGTTTGACTTTTATTCAAAGTAACATCTATACATTGAGTGCACAAATTTCTATTGGGCCCCACATTGGCCTTTAAACATAGTGAACAAACAGATTCATCTGTGTCAGACATGTTTAAACAGACTAGCAATAACACTAGCAAGCTTGGAAAAAACTTTTAAATAAATTTACAAGCTATATAAAAAACGCTACTGCGCCTTTAAGAGACATAAAAATGTGACACAGTTGAATTAACAATGAACCAAATATGTTAAAACAACCAAATTTTAACAGAAAATGTATAAAGTTAGCAGAGGATTGCACCCACCAGCAAAAGGATGATTAACCCCTTAATACCCAAAACGGATAACAGTTGAAAAATAAACGTTTTTATCACAGTCAAACACACTGTCACAGGTCTGCTGTGACTGATTACCTCCCTCAAAACTAGTTTTGGAGACCCCTGGGCTCTGTAGAGACGTCCTGGATCATGGAGGAAGAAATAGGAAGACTGACTAAATTTTTACTGCGCAATAAAGCACTAAAATAGGCCCCTCCCACTCATATTACAACAGTGGGGAAGCTCAGTAAACTGTTTTTATGCAGAAAAAAACGACAGCCATGTGGTAAAAATCATGCCCATAAAGTTTTATCACCAAGTACCTCAGAAAAAACGATTAACATGCCAGTAAACGTTTTAAAATTGAAAATTATGAAGTGTTATTAATAAGCCTGCTGCTAGTCGCTTTCACTGCAGTGCAGGCTCAAATATTACTTTAATATTGACAGTATTTTCTTAGTGAAATTCCATTCCCCAGAAATACCTCAGAGTATACATACATACTTATCAGCCTGATACCAGTCGCTACTACTGCATTTAAGGCTGCACTTACATTACATTGGTATTAGCAGTATTTTCTCAGTCAATTCCATTCCTTAGAAAATAATTTACTGCACATACCTCCTTGCAGGTGGGCCCTGCATGCTATCCCCTGTTCTGAAGTTACCTCACTCCTCAGAATGGCCGAGAATAGCAAGTGGATCTTAGTTACGACCGCTAAGATCATAGAAAAAACTCAGGCAGATTCTTCTTCTAATGCTGCCTGAGAACAAACAACACACTCCGGTGCCGTTTAAAATAACAAACTTTTGATTGAAGAAATAAAAACTAAGTTTAACACACCACAGTCCTCTCACACGTCCTATCTTTAGTTAGGTGCAAGAGAATGACTGGATATGACGTAGAGGGGAGGAGCTATATAGCAGCTCTGCTTGGGTGATCCTCTTGCACTTCCTGTTAGGGAGGAGTTATAATCCCATAAGTAATGGATGACCCGTGGACTGACTACACTTAACAGGAGAAACATAATCTTCATCTAGCTTACTGGAGAATATAATTTATACCTTCTTGCTAATCTCAAGACCTGTGTTCATGAAGAAGGACAACAACCCTTTTTTCTTTACAAAGGGGTAAAAGGAGAGGTCACTATCGAAGCCTCAAGCAGTTAACCTCAACAACAGCCGAGGACTATCCTGTATGGTTTGACCACGAGGAAGAGATAGCTGCTGGTCTTCTAGCTACATTGCGACCCGTTCAGACCACCTGTCTAAGTATGGAGGATCTCTGTGAACGGACTTTTGAATGTCTAGCAAGATTTGGGGAGAGGATGGATGGCTGTTTTAATGATCTACAGTTTATTATTAGAGATCGATATGGAGTAGAGGACAGATCCATACCTAAAATGGCAGCGTACCTGAATGACACTGAACCCTCCCAGATTGGTACTATAGCATCAACCTCAGAGCCTGTACCTCCGCAGCATCATACGGACTGTATTACATCCCTCACAGAGTCCGTTAACACTCTACGGCTGCTACATACCCCAACTGCGCAAGCTATCAGCGCCCAACTTCTCCGAGGTTACAGCGCTACAGGCAAGATGGCGGCTGCCTTCGCACAACGAGAGGACGCCATAGAGGCTAAAAAACCTCTACACATAACCGAGATATCAGCTGTGCAGAGATCTACCCCGGATACACACGCACATGAGAACCGGGTTGCAGCGCACAGTTCCTTCTCCGCTATCCTAAATGTCAGTTTAAGTGAGGATCTGTGCACGGCTGCCTTTAAGTACGGTGACATTATACTGCAGCTATTAAACACTGACTTGAAAGTGGTCGCGGGTTTAGGCTAAGAGACAGCTCCTAAAGATATGTACAGCAGCCTAAATTATTTCTTAGGACCCTAAAGCTGTTATTCCTCTTCTTCAGTTTATGTTACCACACCCTGTGTTTTTATCGTACATATTTTATTCACCCTTAATTTGAGATGTTCTCTCTTTAGTTTGTTCTTAAGTAACTCTAACCCTATTGCTGACACTTATAATTTATGTATTTGAAGATCTACCTTGCATTATATTATGTCTCTATAGGACATATCTTGTTAATCCTCAACTTGGGGTGTTCTCCCCTTAGGTTGTTATTACGTAATCCTAACCCCACTACCACTACTTTTTGCTTATGATCTGTTTGGGGATGTATATACACTAGGGCATTATATTTTGGGGACCAATATTTTACAGCTCTGTTTATTGTATCTGTCTTAGGCCTGTTCTTAGCTTTCAAGCCCATCCATTATGCTCAGAGGCAACTCATCTAACATATTTGGGTCAACCATCGTTTCTAGCTTACTAGGTCACGATTATCATCACTTCTATAGTACTGAGATTTACCTCAATGTGCCACTTCCCCCTGCTTCTCATTCATCCCACTTGGTTTGCTCCTTGGTAAAATTGAGACCCAGAGATAAGAGGGACAACACTCATCCTTTCACTCTGCACTTACTCACTGATCATACTCTCTAACCCAGCTTGAAAGTACTATGCTCTTGTCACATGCTAGCAACATATACTATAACGAACTGATTGCTATCTGTGTATCTTTTATCTGATATTGTTATCTTATTTGTTAACGCTAGCCGCACACACTAAACTCATATATTGGGTACATCGGGCCATCTTTAAATACTCCTGAGTCATACTCCCCTATACAGTATTCCGCCCAACTCATCTTAATCTATTACTAAACAAAATTTTATTGATACAGCTATTTCCCCCCTCTTTTAAATGGAAAGTTAACATAATTTTTGACCTACTCCATATATTTGATATAATCTGATGTCCCAGACCTCCTTTAATATTATAAATACACTCCTTAGATGTTCCCAAAAAATATAACTCCATTTAGTTATGTACTTAGGAGTACTGAGGTATCGGTGCATTCAATATTCGTCTATGGGACTTATTGGCAGGGCGTTGCAGTGTTACTCTTTTTTTAGTGACAAACCTGAGATATTAGATATCTGATCATTATGTCTACAAGTGACAGTTCCCTTGCTCAGGGGTTCAAAGACTAAGCTAAGATATTGATATGGTTTATGTTTAGGCGCTAATGTGTATATTTACTGTATTTAATATTCTTGGCTCTTCTAACTGGTTATGGAATCATGCTATCCTTATGCTTTATTTTATTTTTGTTCCTAGGATATGGCATTGCTTATGTTGAGTTTTATATTAATACAAAACTATTTGTCTCTGGTGGGCTCCTCCCCCCTCCTTTCCCGCCGGTACTGGTTGCCTGCGGGTCATACCCCTATGCCTTTCTCCCACATCGCCTATAGCTGGTAACTCCCTAGGGGAGGGGCCCACCTGGAAATCTCTTATGCTTCATGCATACTAATGTACCCCTCCCTACTTAATAATGCTGGGAGTTACCCTTAACAATTTTATAGAGAGTCAATCCCTAATCTTGGTCATGATACCGTTGTATTATGTGTTTAATTCTACCCTAGTCTCCATATTCCGTATGCTAATATTCGTTCTGGTATATAAAGCATTGTCTCCAGGTTATGATGAGATTTATGAAAGCTCACCACTATATCCCTTTAATTGAGTATCCCAATTTATACTTTGTCTAGATATTTTTAGGAGTTCACTTGGCAATTATAACTAATCCTTACTTAGGGTCCCGATAATAGTTAAATCATGATTGACATCCCGACTGCCCCCCCTCCTCCCCTCCCCCCCCCCCCCTATTATACTTTGAGCGGCTCTTGCCCGCTGCATCCCCCACCCCCCCTGTTTTTAAACTATAAAGCTAATCCCCCTGGCCCTAATTGTATCTGAGTGGACACTTCAATTTACTTGCTATATGGCCCAGGGAGGACTATTTTTGTTCTATTGTTATTACCTTTATTATAAAACTGAAGTCTTATTGTAAACTGCCCAAATTCTATAACATTACGTGTGCTGTCTGGATACATTATACCCTTACTGTAGAATTTTGTTTGTAACTCTTATCTAATAATATTGTAATCGCACTTCTCTGTAAATCTTGTGGGGCATAACCTTGGTTGTATCTGTTCATGACTTCAATAAAAAAATATATTAAAAAAATAAATAAATAAATAGATTAGGATGATAATTCATGACATAAATCTAATCTTCTATGAAAAAAACACAATCTTTATTCTGATGATTTTGAGTGTATTGTATATTACAAAGCAAATCTGAGCTCAGAATTAATATTCACGATTCTCTAATTTATAAAAAGTTGTGGCCAATTTATAAACATTAGCCAACATCAAAGTGAACATTCAGAGACTATAATACCCACTTCAATTCAGTAAACACTAAACAGCTGTATGACTACCAAGCCTATTGGAAGCTACCAGAGGCAGAGAGGAGGAATCGTGACCCAGAACCCCCGATTGGTGTAACAGTCACACGTGTTCCACTTGAAGTGACTGAAGACGATACGGAGTAACTGTTACGGAGAGCAGATGTCTGAGTCCTGGACCCGGTATCCCCCCTAAGGCAAGTGTCGCCCATCCACCACCCCACCCAGCAATAATTCAGCAATGAATCCACTGACTGTACACTAGTGTGTAGATTCTAGAAGCAGTACTAAATATTTGAACTTTGTGCCATAATTTGGCTACATCACGAGTCGACACCAATTGTGAACTGTCTGTTACTATAGCATTTTATACGATAACTTGTGCCATAGTACTGTATGGCACAAGTTATCGTATAAAATGACACCACATTATAGCAACAGTTCACGATTGTATTTGGTGACGTATCATGGCACATAGGCAGTTCAAAAATACTAATGTACAATTGTGAACTGAGTCTGTGTGGGCAATGCATTACTAATAGTAATGTGAGGTGAACTGTGGGCTACTGGGCTTCAATTAAAACACGCCAACTTGTGCCTGATAATTCATTGGAACTTTCTTTTATCATGTATTCTCCGTATTACGGAGAGTTTTACAACGGAAGGTTTTAGGTTTATATGTGATTGTGGTTTGTGGCCACAACTTTTTATAAATTATAAGAGAGTTGTTATTAATTATGAGCTCAGATTTGCTTAATATATACATCATCATCTGATCTGATTAAAATTGTATTTTTTCACACTTTTTGGGGTAAACTGTCAGTTTAAATACATGGCCAAATGGACATGCAGATGTTTTTCCTTTTTTGTAGTGAGTGGAGGGCAATTTGAGTGGAGAGGCCTGGTGCAGCTTTGAGCGGGGGAGCGGAGGGGTGAACAGCTCCGTGAGCGGGGGAGGGGTGAACAGCTCTGTGAGCGGGGGAGGGGTGAACAGTTCTGTGAGCAAGGAGCGGAGATTCTCACTGCTCCACTCTGCTCATATGCTCTAGTATCAGGTAGAGAGAGGTATACCACAGGGTGGATAACAGTTACTATGTGTCCGGCTCATAAGGGAATAACAGAGAGGAAACTGTAGTACGTCAAATAAAAGGGATAATAGCAAACACGCTAAAAATACCCCAATCAATGAATCAGAGATTCTCTGCTAATTCCACAAGCCCATTTGTTCTCATACTTTCAGATAAAAAAATCTCTCTGCTTAAGCCCCTTCTATAGAGGGGGCTGAATTAATATTAGTATGGCTAATAGGTCATATGGCTGACATGCATCACTCAGTCACAGTGTGTATGATTGTATAGAGATCCTAATAAAGATAAGGTATGAATGTACTATTTTGGTAACGTCTTATACACCTTCTGTAATGATTTTTTAATCTATTGATATATTACTAAGGGGTAACTCACTTTTGCTGTTACTTACATTGTAACTCATCTATTTGCGACCCCTATGTGTGTATGATTTGACAGAAAACTTAGGTAAACAAAAAAAAAAAGCCTAAGAAACAGGTGCTTTGCAGGTTTTTCAACTATGTACACAAATTGAAATTAAAAAATAACCGCTAACTGAATCAATATTGATCAAAACTAATTAGTTTCATTCAGTGCAGGGGTTTCACCTAACCATTATTAAAAAATTCAAGAATTAACCATTTTATGTCATTTTGTGTAATTTTAGAACTTACATTTAAAAAGGGACACAAAACTTAAAATTATTCGTTCAAGATTCAGATAGAACATAGAATTTTAAACAACTTTCCAATTTACTTCTATTATCAATTTTGCTTTATTCTCTTGGTTTCCTTTATTGAAGGAGCAGCAATGCACTACTGGGAGCTAGCTGAACACACTGAGTACATATGTGCAGCCACCAATCAGCAGCTAGCTGCCAACTCCTGAGCGTTTCTAGGTATGCTTTTAAACAAATATACCAAGAAAACAAAGCAAATTTGATGAGTAGTTGTGGTGGACATGAAACTGTAGTAACAGTAATTACATTTAGGATCTGCGCAGTAGCAGGTGTGCTGAAGAGTCCCCCTGTCATAAGAAAAAGACGTGAGGATATAAGTAACCAGGTAACTACTAACTCAGAGTAAAAGTAGATTGCTAAATCTTGCTTTAAAGGGACATGGAACCCAACATTTTTCTTTCATGATTTAGATAGAGAATACAATTATAAAAAAATGTTTCCAATTTAGTTCTATTAAATTTGCTTTGTTCACATGTTATTCTTTGTTGAAGAGATATCTAGATAGGTAGCATGCACATGTCTGTAGATCTACATGACAGGAAATAGTGCTGCCATATAGTGCTCTTGCTAATGTGTAACATTGTAGCAAAAAGTGACATATAGTGCAGCTACATGTGCACAATCCTGAGCTTACATTCCTGCTTTTCAACAAAGTATATAGAGAAAAAGTTTTACAATAGAAGTGCATCCCAAAGTTGTTTAAAATTGCATGTTCTATATGAATCACAAAATAAAATTCCTGTGTTTCATGTCCCTTTAAGTCAGTTACTAACTGACAAATATGCCATACCCTTCTGTAAGACAATTCAACAATACACCCACTTTTACAAAGAAAAAATAGTGAGCTATGCATATATTTACTATAGCTACAGTCTGCATGGTCAGACATAGTACAGAACAAGCTGAATATCACGACAATTCTCATTAAAGTGATTGTAAACTTAAACAAATTACTGTCCAGAATATAAAAGTAATCTTTAAAAAAACAGGAGCATTTTAATTAACTAACATTTTGAAAGACTCTTCTTTCCAAGCTGGATGCCGGATGGGGCACGCAACGATTGGAGGAAGCCCGATTCGTCATCAATCTGCTAATTAATTACAGTATGAGATGCAAGCGGAGGAATGGCAGTATGTTTACCATAACTCAGTGGTATTTTAAAAACGCAGCGTCTTTCAAAATGTTAATGAATTAAAGTGTCCATGTTTTAAAGATTACTTTTATATAGTGGTCAGTAATTAAAGTTTACAATCACTTTAATAACTGTATCAAGGCCTAAATGTATTCATTTCATGCATGACATTCAGTCTTTTAGAGCTGTACATTTTAGACCAGTAACATTTTAAGCGTTTAATTTTCACTACATAATAGCAACAACCAAATGAAGACAAAATTAAATTTAAATTATGTAACCAGTTTTTATTGACTCTGGTATTGTTGCTGTACCATATACAGATGCTCCTTTTCCATTGGGGGGTGTGTGTGTGTGTGTGTGTGTATATATATATATATATATATATATATATATATATATATATATATATATATATATATATATATATATATATACATATATACACATATACATATATATACATATATAAATTTATGCTTACCTGATAAATCTCTTTCTTTCCGGATATGGAGAGTCCACGACATTATTCAATTACTAGTGGGAATCTCACTCCTGACCAGCAGGAGGAGGCAAAGAGTTAAGTGTCACTCCTCTACCAATAATCCCCAGTCATTCGACCGAAGGCAAATGGAAAAAGAAAAACACAAAAGGTATAGAGGTGCCTGAAATTTACTAAAAAAATAACTGTCTTAATAAAGGGTGGGGTTGTGGACTCTCCATATCAGGAAAGAAAGACATTTATCAGGTAAGCAAAAATTTTGTTTTCTTTCCTAAGATATGGAGAGTCCACAACGTCATTCAATTACTAGTGGGAACCAATACACAAGCTAGAGGACACAGAATAAACAGGAAGGGAGAACAAGACAGGCAGTCCTAGACAGAAGGCACCACCGCTTGAAGAACCTTTCTCCCAAGAGAGGTCTCAGCCGAGGCAAAAGTATCAAAATTTGGAAAAAGTATGCAGAGGACCAAGTTGCAGCCTTGCAAAGCTGTTCCACAGAAGCTTCATCTTTAAAAGCCCAAGAAGAGGAGACAGCCCTAGTGGAATGAGCTGTAATTCCCTCAGGAGGCTGCCGTCCAGCAGTATCATAAGGAAAAGAAATCATACTTCTCAACCAGAGGGAAAGAGAAGTAGAAGTAGCCTTCTGACCCTTACGCTTTCCTGAGAAACAAACAAACAGGGCAGAAGACTGGCGAATACCCTTAGTCGCCTATAGGTAGAATTTTAGAGTATGCATAACATCCAAGTTGTGCAACAGACGTTCTTTATGAGAAGGATTGGCACAGAGAGAACGAACAACAGTTTCCCCGATTAATATTTCTATCCGAAACCACTTTAGGAAGAAACCCCAATTTAGTACAAAGAACAGCCTTGTCCGCATGAAAGATAAGGTAAGACAAATCACACTGCAAAGCCGAGAGTTCAGAAACTCTCCTCGCAGAAGAGATAGCAATAGAAACAAAACCTTCCAAGATAGCAACTTAATATCTATGGAAAGCATTGGCTCAAACAGAGTCTGCTGCAAAACCTTAAGAACAAGATTAAGGCTCCAAGGAGGAGCAACATGTTTAAACACAGGCCTGATTTAGACCAGGGCCTGACAAAAAGATCCGCCAGATGCTTGTGTAACAAAATAGATAATGCAGAAATCTGACCTTACAGAAAACTGACTGACAACCCTTTCTCCAGACCTTCCTGGAGAAAACACAAACATCTAGGAATCTTGACCCTACTCCAAGAGTAGCCCTTAGATTCACACCAATAAAAAGATATTTACTCCATACCTTATGGTAAATTTTTCAAATAACAGGCTTGCGAGCCTGGATCATGGTCTCAATGACCGACTCAGAAAATCCACGCTTAGACAGAACTAAGCGTTCAGTCTCCAAGCAGTCAGCTTCAGAGAAACAAGATTTGGATGGAGGATTGGACCCTAAGAAGGTCCTTCCTCAGAGAAAACCTCCAAGGCAGCCGAGAAGACATCTTCACTAGGTCTGCATACCAGATCCTGCGAGACCATGCAGAGGCTATTAGAATTACTGATGCTCTCTCGTTTGATACGGGTTAAAGGGGACAGTAAAATCAAAATTAAAACTGTCATGATTCAGAATAGAGAATGCAATTTTAAACAGCTTTCCATTTTACTTATAATATCTATTATGCTTGCATTTTTTGGTATCCTTTATTAAAAATACATACCGGGGTAAACTCAAAAGCAGCAATGCACTACTTGGATCTAGTTGCCGATTGGTGGCTACAAATATATGCCTCTGGTCCTCTGCTAACCAACTGTGTTCAGCTAGTTCCCAGTAGTACAATGTTGCTCTTTCCAACAAAGTATACCAATCGAATGAAGCAAATGTGATAATAGCTGTAAATTGGAATGTTGTAAAATTGTATGATCTATCTGAATCATGAAATTCTGTATTACATGTTCCTTAAAGCCCTACTGTAGCCCATTTTCGAAACAATATTTGTTATTTTGTCAACAACTATACCATTATATTAGGTATATCGCATAACATACAAAACTGTATAACAAAATGTGTGTGTGTAAAAAAAATTGAGAGAAAAAATCTGTAGATACAGAAAGGGGGATGGAGCGCAGCCGGGGGAGAAAAAACACCAATCTAAGCGCAGATTTTAAAAAATAATTTACACTTTATTCACACAAAAGTAAATCATCAAGATGCGCACTTACAGACTTCACCATCAAACATACTGTATGAGGTATGTAATGACATGCTCATATAGATGTCCACCAGTAAAGCGGGGTTCCACACTTAAGGTACTGTGAGACTCCAATAATCCCTTGTCACGCTGTGTCTGTTTAGCCCGCTACAGAAAAAACTCTGACCGGTGTTCTTCACTTTATACTGGTATATTGAAAAACGCTTGTAGAGAAGAGTTATGTTCCCACAGTCACACTGTTATAAATGCTCACAGGGCTAAAATAAGTTGAAGGGACAATAGATAAAGTTCCAACACAGGAGGAGGTAAACACCGTGGCAGCGGGTATCCTATGTTAGAAAGCCGGCTTGGATCCGCTGCTGCTCACAGTTCACCGATATCCTCCGTCTATGAGATGGGCGTGGCCTTACGAGTTTCGCTGGGCTCCTCCCAGCTTCGTCAGAGGCAATGTAAATGTAATGTAAAAAAAATTAGCTTGTTTTTCTCTCTAAATACTATAGTTAAAAAAGAAGGGGTTATCCTCATATAAATAAGCGCCTTTCGGTAAAGTTATATAACTGATGTGCACTTAGGTGCTCCATGAACTTCTACTCAAATACATGCACATTTGTTTATGCCAAGTGATTATTGTTACCAAAGTAATTACCTGGCTATTAAAACCTATAGAAAAAAATATATATTCAATTAATTTAGGTACTTTACATATTTGTCATGTCTAAGACATTAAAGGGACATGATATCCAAATGTTGAAGCACTTGAAAGTGATGCAGCATAGCTGTAAACAGCTAACTAGAAAATATCACCTGAACATCTCTATGTAAAAAACAAAGATATTAACCTCAAAAGTTCCTCAGTATACACACACCACACTGTAAAGAATGCTAGTCCCAGGACTTGCAAGAGAGTGTGCATTTGGCATGTGCAGGCACTTTCATGTTATTTCCCTATTCAGTTTAAGGGAGTTTACTATGAAATCTCATGAAATGACAGCAAAGCAATGCATGACCTCAGCACTGCTGATGAAGATTGGCTATTGCTCCCTGTTCACAGAGCACTTACTCTGGTGAGCTGAAGAAATGTCAAGGTAAATTAACTTCACTTTTTACACAGAGATGTTCAGGTGATATTTTCATGTTAGCTTTTCACAGTTATGCTGCATCACTTTCAAGTGATTTAACATCTGGATATTATGTCTCTTTAACAAGCAAGAATTTATTTTGCGATAAGAGATCTGGGGCCAACAGCAAACAATCAGCACAATTAACATTAAATTACAACCAAAATATGTTAAAACACTCTTACTCCAATGATCACAGGGTGGAAGGTGTCAGGTGGGATAGTATCTCTACACTACAGCTATATTTAACCTTAAAAGCTACCTCACTCATTAACCCCTTCACTACCGCACATTTCAAAAGTGTGGGGCACAACTGCAATTAGTAGACTTCAAATTGCAAAAAACAATAGCAAAGCCATGCATGTCTGCTGCTTCCAAACAAAAGGGGACCCCAGAGAAGCTTTTACAATAATTTATATTATCACTGGAGTAGTTTTGGGTAAATACTTGAAGTGAGAAACCCAAAGTTTGTGAAAAAGTTCTTTTTTTTCTTAATATGACTGCATTTGACAGCAAAATGGTGGCATGAAATATATTAAAATGAGGCTAGATAATTCAGAATTAAAAATATACCGGCACCCTCCAAGACTTTAAAACAATTTCTACTTTATTGGTCACATTAAAAACACACAAAAAAAACACAAAAGTACAGAAGTCAGAGCAAGCCTGACATGTTTCCACCTGATAGCCTTAAAGGGACAGTCAACCATAGAATTGTTATTGTTTTAAAAGATAGATAAATCCCTTTATTACTCATTCCCTAGTTTTGCATAACCAACACAGTTATATTAATGTACTTTTTACCTTTGTGATTACCTTGTATCTAGGAACCTTCTTCCAGCCCCCTGATCACATGACTGTGACTGTTTATTGTCTTAAATTTAGCATTGTATTGTGCTAGATCTTAAATAACTTTCTGTGCCTGAACACAGTGTTATCTATATAGCCCAGGTGTACTTTCTGTCTCTGTGTTGAAAAAAGATTTAAAAAGCCTGTGATAAGAGGCAGCCCTCAAAGGCTTAGAAATTAGCATATGAGCCTACCTATGTTTAGTTTAAACTAAGAATACCAAGAGAAAAAAGCAAATTTGATGATAAAAGTAAATTGGAAAGTCAATTAAAATTAAAAGTCCTATCTGAATAATGAAAGTTTAATTTATACTTGACTGTCCCTTTAATAACAGACGTGCCTGAAAAGGTGAACATCTGTTTTAAATCAAAGCTGTGACTCTATTGGTTAATAGTAAAATACATGTGACCTACTCAATTTCAGCTACAGGTAACAAACTAACTTAACCCTGTGTATTCCTAATTGTTGCAAAATTCCACAATCAATATATACATACATAAATTGCTTGGTTTATGAAAAGACCTAATGAATTATGTTAACCTATCCTATAAAGCAGAAAGCAACAGAACTAAGCTATCGTTGCTTATAATATAATAAAACAAAATTAGCTCTGTTTAAAGTATTCTCAATATCCTGCTTGAGCTAATATTATGGCAATGTACTATAGACTATAAAGTTCAAAGCTGTTAACTTTTAAGCGTCTACTTAACTAGACTATACAGAATATGGATCCCCAAATATCGAACAAGTGATTTCAAAATTCAATTAATTTCAAATTATTAAATGTACCAGGCTAAATCTAAATATATATATAACAGAATTTATGTTTACCTGATAAATTTCTTTCTCCAACGGTGTGTCCGGTCCACGGCGTCATCCTTACTTGTGGGATATTCTCTTCCCCAACAGGAAATGGCAAAGAGCCCAGCAAAGCTGGTCACATGATCCCTCCTAGGCTCCGCCTACCCCAGTCATTCGACCGACGTTAAGGAGGAATAATAGCATAGGAGAAACCATATGGTACCGTGGTGACTGTAGTTAAAGAAAATAAATTATCAGACCTGATTAAAAAACCAGGGCGGGCCGTGGACCGGACACACCGTTGGAGAAAGAAATTTATCAGGTAAACATAAATTCTGTTTTCTCCAACATAGGTGTGTCCGGTCCACGGCGTCATCCTTACTTGTGGGAACCAATACCAAAGCTTTAGGACACGGATGAAGGGAGGGAGCAAATCAGGTCACCTAAATGGAAGGCACCACGGCTTGCAAAACCTTTCTCCCAAAAATAGCCTCAGAAGAAGCAAAAGTATCAAACTTATAAAATTTGGTAAAAGTGTGCAGTGAAGACCAAGTCGCTGCCCTACATATCTGATCAACAGAAGCCTCGTTCTTGAAGGCCCATGTGGAAGCCACAGCCCTAGTGGAATGAGCTGTGATTTTTTCGGGAGGCTGCCGTCCGGCAGTCTCGTAAGCCAATCTGATGATGCTTTTAATCCAAAAAGAGAGAGAGGTAGAAGTTGCTTTTTGACCTCTCCTTTTACCTGAATAAACAACAAACAAGGAAGATGTTTGTCTAAAATCCTTTGTAGCATCTAAATAGAATTTTAGAGCGCGAACAACATCCAAATTGTGCAACAAGCGTTCCTTCTTTGAAACTGGTTTCGGACACAGAGAAGGTACGATAATCTCCTGGTTAATGTTCTTGTTAGAAACAACTTTTGGAAGAAAACCAGGTTTAGTACGTAAAACCACCTTATCTGCATGGAACACCAGATAAGGAGGAGAACACTGCAGAGCAGATAATTCTGAAACTCTTCTAGCAGAAGAAATTGCAACTAAAAACAAAACTTTCCAAGATAATAACTTAATATCAACGGAATGTAAGGGTTCAAACGGAACCCCCTGAAGAACTGAAAGAACTAAATTGAGACTCCAAGGAGGAGTCAAAGGTTTGTAAACAGGCTTGATTCTAACCAGAGCCTGAACAAAGGCTTGAACATCTGGCACAGCTGCCAGTTTTTTGTGAAGTAACACCGACAAGGCAGAAATCTGTCCCTTCAGGGAACTTGCCGATAATCCTTTTTCCAATCCTTCTTGAAGGAAGGATAGAATCCTAGGAATCTTAACCTTGTCCCAAGGGAATCCTTTAGATTCACACCAACAGATATATTTTTTCCAAATTTTGTGGTAAATCTTTCTAGTTACAGGCTTTCTGGCCTGAACAAGAGTATCGATAACAGAATCTGAGAAACCTCGCTTCGATAAAATCAAGCGTTCAATCTCCAAGCAGTCAGCTGGAGTGAAACCAGATTCGGATGTTCGAACGGACCCTGAACAAGAAGGTCTCGTCTCAAAGGTAGCTTCCAAGGTGGAGCCGATGACATATTCACCAGATCTGCATACCAGCTCCTGCGTGGCCACGCAGGAGCTATCAAGATCACCGACGCCCTCTCCTGATTGATCCTGGCTACCAGCCTGGGGATGAGAGGAAACGGCGGGAACACATAAGCTAGTTTGAAGGTCCAAGGTGCTACTAGTGCATCCACTAGAGCCGCCTTGGGATCCCTGGATCTGGACCCGTAGCAAGGAACTTTGAAGTTCTGACGAGAGGCCATCAGATCCATGTCTGGAATGCCCCATAGTTGAGTGACTTGGGCAAAGATTTCCGGATGGAGTTCCCACTCCCCCGGATGCAATGTCTGACGACTCAGAAAATCCGCTTCCCAATTTTCCACTCCCGGGATGTGGATAGCAGACAGGTGGCAGGAGTGAGACTCCGCCCATAGAATAATCTTGGTCACTTCTTCCATCGCTAGGGAACTCCTTGTTCCCCCCTGATGGTTGATGTACGCAACAGTCGTCATGTTGTCTGATTGAAACCGTATGAACTTGGTCCTCGCTAGCTGAGGCCAAGCCTTGAGAGCATTGAATATCGCTCTCAGTTCCAGAATATTTATCGGTAGAAGAGATTCTTCCCGAGACCAAAGACCCTGAGCTTTCAGGGATCCCCAGACCGCGCCCCAGCCCATCAGACTGGCGTCGGTCGTGACAATGACCCACTCTGGTCTGCGGAATGTCATCCCTCGTGACAGGTTGTCCAGGGACAGCCACCAACGGAGTGAGTCTCTGGTCCTCTGATTTACTTGTATCTTTGGAGACAAGTCTGTATAGTCCCCATTCCACTGACTGAGCATGCACAGTTGTAATGGTCTTAGATGAATGCGCGCAAAAGGAACTATGTCCATTGCCGCTACCATCAACCCGATCACTTCCATGCACTGAGCTACGGAAGGAAGAGGAACGGAATGAAGTATTCGACAAGAGTCCAGAAGTTTTGTCTTTCTGGCCTCTGTTAGAAAAATCCTCATTTCTGAGGAGTCTATAATTGTTCCCAAGAAGGGAACCCTTGTTGACGGGGATAGAGAACTCTTTTCCACGTTCACTTTCCAGCCGTGCGATCTGAGAAAGGCCAGGACGATGTCCGTGTGAGCCTTTGCTCGAGGGAGGGACGACGCTTGAATCAGAATGTCGTCCAGGTAAGGTACTACTGCAATGCCCCTTGGTCTTAGCACAGCTAGAAGGGACCCTAGTACCTTTGTGAAAATCCTTGGAGCAGTGGCTAATCCGAAAGGAAGCGCCACGAACTGGTAATGTTTGTCCAGGAATGCAAACCTTAGGAACCGATGATGTTCCTTGTGGATAGGAATATGTAGATACGCATCCTTTAAATCCACCGTGGTCATGAATTGACCTTCCTGGATGGAAGGAAGGATAGTTCGAATGGTTTCCATCTTGAACGATGGGACCTTGAGAAATTTGTTTAAGATCTTGAGATCTAGGATTGGTCTGAACGTTCCCTCTTTTTTGGGAACTATGAACAGATTGGAGTAGAACCCCATCCCTTGTTCTCTCAATGGAACAGGATGAATCACTCCCATTTTTAACAGGTCTTCTACACAATGTAAGAACGCCTGTCTTTTTATGTGGTCTGAAGACAACTGAGACCTGTGGAACCTCCCCCTTGGGGGAAGTCCCTTGAATTCCAGAAGATAACCCTGGGAGACTATTTCTAGCGCCCAAGGATCCAGAACATCTCTTGCCCAAGCCTGAGCGAAGAGAGAGAGTCTGCCCCCCACCAGATCCGGTCCCGGATCGGGGGCCGATATTTCATGCTGTCTTGGTAGCAGTGGCAGGTTTCTTGGCCTGCTTTCCCTTGTTCCAGCCTTGCATTGGTCTCCAAGCTGGCTTGGCCTGAGAAGTATTACCCTCTTGCTTAGAGGACGTAGCACCTTGGGCTGGTCCGTTTTTACGAAAGGGACGAAAATTAGGTCTATTTTTTGCCTTGAAAGGCCGATCCTGAGGAAGGGCATGGCCCTTACCCCCAGTGATATCAGAGATAATCTCTTTCAAGTCAGGACCAAACAGCGTTTTCCCCTTGAAAGGAATGTTTAGTAGCTTGTTCTTGGAAGACGCATCAGCCGACCAAGATTTCAACCAAAGCGCTCTGCGCGCCACAATAGCAAACCCAGAATTCTTAGCCGCTAACTTAGCCAATTGCAAAGAGGCGTCTAGAGTGAAAGAATTAGCCAATTTGAGAGCATTGACTCTGTCCATAATCTCCTCATAAGGAGGAGAGTCACTATCGAGCACCTTAATCAGTTCATCAAACCAGAAATATGCGGCTGTAGTGACAGGGACAATGCATGAAATGGGTTGTAGAAGGTAACCCTGCTGAACAAACATCTTTTTAAGCAAACCTTCTAATTTTTTATCCATAGGATCTTTGAAAGCACAACTATCCTCTATGGGAATAGTGGTGCGTTTGTTTAAAGTAGAAACCGCTCCCTCGACCTTGGGGACTGACTGCCATAAGTCCTTTCTGGGGTCGACCATAGGAAACAATTTTTTAAATATGGGGGGAGGGACGAAAGGAATACCGGGCCTTTCCCATTCTTTATTAACAATGTCCGCCACCCGCTTGGGTATAGGAAAAGCTACTGGGAGCCCCGGCACCTCTAGGAACTTGTCCATTTTACATAGTTTCTCTGGGATGACCAAATTTTCACAATCATCCAGAGTGGATAATACCTCCTTAAGCAAAATGCGGAGATGTTCCAATTTAAATTTAAAAGTAATCACATCAGATTCAGCCTGCTGAGAAATGTTCCCTAAATCAGTAATTTCTCCCTCAGACAAAACCTCCCTGGCCCCCTCAGATTGGGTTAGGGGCCCTTCAGAGATATTAATATCAGCGTCGTCATGCTCTTCAGTAACTAAAACAGAGCATCCACGCTTACGCTGACAAGGGTTCATTTTGGCTAAAATGTTTTTGACAGAATTATCCATTACAGCCGTTAATTGTTGCATAGTAAGGAGTATTGGCGCGCTAGATGTACTAGGGGCCTCCTGAGTGGGCAAGACTCGTGTAGACGAAGGAGGGAATGATGCAGTACCATGCTTACTCCCCTCACTTGAGGAATCATCTTGGGCATCATTGTCATTATCACATAAATCACATTTATTTAAATGAATAGGAATTCTGGCTTCCCCACATTCAGAACACAGTCTATCTGGTAGTTCAGACATGTTAAACAGGCATAAACTTGATAAGAAAGTACAAAAAACGTTTTGAAATAAAACCGTTACTGTCACTTTAAATTTTAAACTGAACACACTTTATTACTGCAATTGCGAAAAAACATGAAGGAATTGTTCAAAATTCACCAAACTTTCACCACAGTGTCTTAAAGCCTTGAAAATATTGCACACCAATTTTGGAAGCTTTAACCCTTAAAATAACGGAACCGGAGCCGTTTTAAGCTTTAACCCCTTTACAGTCCCTGGTATCTGCTTTGCTGAGACCCAACCAAACCCAAAGGGGAATACGATACCAAATGACGCCTTCAGAAGTCTTTTATAAGTATCAGAGCTCCTCTCACATGCGACTGCATGCCATGCCTCTCAAAAACAAGTGCGCAACACCGGCGCGAAAATGAGACTCTGCCTATGCTTTGGGAAAGCCCCTAAAGAATAAGGTGTCTAAAACAGTGCCTGCCGATATTATTATATCAAAATACCCAGAATAAATGATTCCTCAAGGCTAAATAAGTGTTAATATCAATCGATTTAGCCCAAAAAATGTCTACAGTCTAAATAAGCCCTTGTGAAGCCCTTATTTACAATCGTAATAAACATGGCTTACCGGATCCCATAGGGAAAATGACAGCTTCCAGCATTACATCGTCTTGTTAGAATGTGTCATACCTCAAGCAGCAAAGGACTGCAAACTGTTCCCCCAACTGAAGTTAATTGCTCTCAACAGTCCTGTGTGGAACAGCCATGGATTTTAGTTACGGTTGCTAAAATCATTTTCCTCATACAAACAGAATTCTTCATCTCTTTTCTGTTTCTGAGTAAATAGTACGTACCAGCACTATTTGAAAATAACAAACTCTTGATTGAATAATGAAAAACTACAGTTAAACACTAAAAAACTCTAAGCCATCTCCGTGGAGATGTTGCCTGTACAACGGCAAAGAGAATGACTGGGGTAGGCGGAGCCTAGGAGGGATCATGTGACCAGCTTTGCTGGGCTCTTTGCCATTTCCTGTTGGGGAAGAGAATATCCCACAAGTAAGGATGACGCCGTGGACCGGACACACCTATGTTGGAGAAATATATATATATATATATATATATATATATATATATATATACACACACATTACACATACATACATACATTGAAACTTGTTACCAAAATAGTCAATTAATTCTACACTTTATTAGCAATATGCATAGTAGATTTGACAATTATATACAATGTTCTCTCTCTCTCTCTCTCTATATATATATATATATATATATATATGCGCTAATATGACATGTATACTGAACAAACAGCATGGAAACAAAGTGGCAAGTTTTATTTTCAAATTGATGTTACTATGATGACAATAATAATAGTAACAGTGGTAATGTAGTAAAGTACAATTAGGTGGTAAAAATAAACTGCTGTTGTGCAATTGGATTAGTCACTATGGAGTGTATAACTAAGTATATAACCCAGATTCACTCCCAGTAGTTAATAATATCATATACACTATTAAAACAGATTGGGATCCTGGTCCCTAGTGTGAAAATCCAGAAAGAGTTGCGTTTATGTACCAATTTAGTAATATCACCACCCCTTTTGGACACCCTTACTTGCTCAATGACCATCCAAATTAAATGTTGTGTTGTCATTGTTATGATCTAGAATGAAATTTCTAGCCAACTCAGAACTAATGCTTAGATCTCTTAATGTCAGAGATGTTGACGAATCCTCTCTCTTACTTCTCGTGTAGTGCAATCAACATATTGCTTGTTGTTGCAACTGCACCATATCAAATACACATTTTTGCTCCGACAGTTACAAGACCTCACCGGGTATTCTTTACCAGTGGCAAGGCTTTTAAAACTAATAATTTTCTCTATAAAACCACAAGGAATGCAGGGTACATAGCCACATTTATACATTCCTCTATTTTCAAGCCACGCACTACCCCTGCTCTTAGTAGTGCGCAATTCACTCGGAGATAAGATGTTCTCTAGGGTTGCTCCTCTCCAGTAAGAGAAATTGCAGCCACGTTTGACCACATCGTTCAGCTGATAATCAGCCGTGAGAGCATGGGTAAATGCTTTCTTATGATCTTACATATTTGTTCATAATCCATGGAGTATTGTGTGAGTAATGAAATAGGTTACATACCCTTTGGGCTTTTGTTTTTCCTCTGTTTGTCCTCATCTTTAACAATGTATCTCTGTAAATACCATATACCTCACTTTTAGCTTTCTGAATGATCTCTTTACTATAACCTCTTGGTTGCAGCCTTAGTGCCAAATCTTGACTTTGTTTCTCACGATCTATAGCATTTGAGTAATTCCTCTTAGTTCGTATGAACTGCCCCTTTGCTATAGCATAGGGGACCCTCTTAGGAAGACAACCTTTTCCATGCAATATGGTATTGCCTGATATAGGCTTCCTACAAATAGTTGACAAAACTGATTTGGTAGCGATGTCTGCTTTCAGGGTCACATCCAAGTAGTTGATAATGTTCTCATCAAACTCATGTGTGAGTTTTAAACCCCATGGGTTTTTGTTTAAATGTTCAACAAAAGACATAGCTCTCTTTCTACCCCCTGCCCACACAAAGATTAGATCCTCTATAAACCGATGATAAATCATAATGTCCTTATGGAAGGGATTATAACCATAAATGTAGGTGGCTTCCCATCACCCCATCACCAAATTAGCATAAGAGGGTGCAAATTTAGCCCCATCGGCGTGCCTCAAACCTGTAAATAAAAATTACCATCAAAGGAAAAATAATTGTGCATTAACAAAAAACGTGTAACAAGAAGTAAATAGTCCACAAATTCAACTGAACAACAAGTTTGGGTGGTAAGAAAATATCTTATCGCTTCCAATGCCATGCTGGATCGACAAATAAAGAGTTACCCCGTATATCGTCAGCCAAGCATACCCTTGTTGCCAATTTACTCTTGCCATTTTTTGCAATAAGTGCTTAGTATCTCTCAGATAACTATGCAATCTCAATACTAGCGGTTGTAAAATGCTGTCGAGCCATTCCATTAATGGCTCTAAGATGGACCCTATGCCTAGCACAATGGGTCTACAGTTGACAGACTCAATGGATTTATGCACTTTAGGCAATATGTGAATAATGGAGGTAACTGGGTGGTCAACCATCAAGAATTCAAAATGACCATAATATAACCTATCTTCTAACGGCAAGGCCAGTTCTAGCTGGAATCTCCGAGTGGGATTACCCGTTAATTGCTTGTAATCATCAGTGTTAGAAATTTGTCTTAAAATCTGACTCCGATAGGAGTTAACATCGCACACCACCACACTGCCCCTCTTATCTGCTTCCTTGATCACTAGATCATCATTTTTCATAAAGAAATGTTAGGGTAACTTTTCAGTTGCTTAGTGGACAGGTTAACTAGATCTACTACTATTCTCCTTTGGAAGGTAACCAGTATATCCCCTCTACTGAGCTGGATAAGAAACTGATTTAGGTTTAAAACCTATGTGTGAGTTTATCCCTCCTGGACTTGAGGAGCTCTCTTGTTCTAACAAGGCCAAGGTGTGCATCTCTATCGCCTCTGAAAAATCCAAAAAGGAAACATCTTCACTACATATTAACTCATTACTGGATTGACTAATATCCACACCTCCATTCGAAAAATAATGTTTTATTAAAGTGAACTGTCTGATGAGTCTATTGACATCAACAAGTGTCTCGAACAAATTAAACTTTGATGATGGAACAAAACCCAACCCCAAACTTAAGTCTCTTCTGAGTATCACTTAATTCATATTCAGTCAAATTTATGACATTGTTGCTCAATTCTATTGGTGATTACTTGCTCTGCCTGTTTTTGGCTTGTCTTTGTGGGTATCTTGGCTGAATTATCTTTGGAATGGCTCCGCCTTCCGCCCCCTCCACTTCCTTTTACTGGGTTTCCTAAGGGATATAGATAGATATATAGCAGGTAGGGTGTGTGCACTCTCCCCATCGAACAAACACTGCCAGGGTGCTGTAATATAGTGAATACAAATCTGTGAAAATAAGCACTCACTGGTCTTCTGCCATCCGTGACAAAAATTCTTTATTAAATAGTGACGATTCGGGACCAAATGTTGTCCCTTCCTCTGACAAACAACTAGTGAACAAGCAAAACTTTTAAAGGCCTGTGTTCCCCTCCCCTAAAATAAGCAATCAAAGCTGTCCGTATATAAAAGTGATGCTCAGGATCATTGACAATCAAAACAACACATTCATTAGCAGTGATAATGTGCACAAATGTGAAATATAAATGTGGTAGTTACATTCACCTCCTATTGCCTGATCAATCATATGTATAGGTAGTATGCTGTAAAAACGGTCACCTCAATTGGTACGATAGCAGGGGTCACAACAATAACAGAATTAACATAATGGGCAACCAGCCAGACACTATCAGCAAGGCGGGGTTCACAATGTGCAACTCATTGCGGATTGGCAACAGAAAACAGCATGCACCGCACAACAATGCGCCTTATTGGTTAGTGCTATAGACATCCAGCCATTCAGCACTCTGTATCGCCCGCACACCTCACAAAACCATGGCGACCCAAAACAGGACGTCACAGAAGGGGCAGGTTGTGTGTATAGGCTATGTCTCATAAAGCACTATCATCAAAATGTACCTGTCATTCTCTCGGGGGGGTCACGTACAGCCTAAAAGTACACAAAAAGACAACCTTATTTATTTTACCTAGTGAGGTACCGCTGTGATATCAAAAATACACCTCACGACTAGCATTAGTATGTGGTGCGCAGTATGACTCCTCAGTGATTGGTCAGATCAACTACAGACCAATCCAAGCTCAATATCACAGACGAGCCTCTAATGTGAGTAGTAACCCGAACACGTCCAAGAGCCCAAAAAGGTGTTGTACCAGCTATTAGGGGTGCCTAAAATAATCGATTCTGCGATGCATCGCGATGCAGCCTGTTAACGATGCTGCATCGATGCAGTGCAGATCAGAATCGATTCAGGGGTGACATCATCGCGCAACGTCACGTGACCCCGCCTCTCTCACATAGCAGACGAGCCGACAGCATTTGTGTCAGGATTAATCTGGTTACAGCCCCCAGCTACACCACATCAGGACTTGCTGTGCACTCTGCGCAGATATCTGACCCAGAGAGCATTACCAATAGACCTCCTCTCACATGTTCCGGTCAGGAATTTTTATGACACCTATCCTAAAGAGCCGACAGCAGCCTCATGTAAACAGTGAATCTTTTCTTGTATTATAGATTCACTGTTTACTGTTGCGGTCTCTGCTGCATGTTTCCTCTCTGTCAGA
Source organism: Bombina bombina (assembly GCF_027579735.1). Classification (NCBI taxonomy): domain Eukaryota; kingdom Metazoa; phylum Chordata; class Amphibia; order Anura; family Bombinatoridae; genus Bombina; species Bombina bombina. The sequence continues at coordinate 433,226,613 of NC_069500.1, read as the reverse complement.
CCCCTAGCCCAAAGGAGCATTTGAGGGTTGCTATTAGATACAGCAAGTCAAAAGTTTTACAGCAACCCTCAAATGCTCGTTTGGGCTAGGGATCTGACAGAGGAAACATGCAGCAGAGACCGCAACAGTAAACAGTGAATCTATAATACAAGAAAAGATTCACTGTTTACATGAGGCTGCTGTCGGCTCTTTAGGATAGGTGTCATAAAAATTCCTGACCGGAACATGTGAGAGGAGGTCTATTGGTAATGCTCTCTGGGTCAGGTTTCAGATGTCTGCATGTACTCTGTGAGAATGTTTGAGTGAGTACACTGCTGCTGGTTTTCCTTTGTAAAATAAATCTACACATACATATCTGTGCATATTGTAGCATTATGTTTATAAGTGCTCTTCCATCTTACACAGTTGTTTAAAAGATTATTATATATACACACACACACACTATATATATATATATATATATATATATATATATATATATATATATATATATATATATATATATATATATATATATATATATATAGTGTGTGTATGTATAGATCTCTCTCTCTCTCTATATATATATATATAAATAAATGTGTGTATGTGTATATATATATATATATATATAAGTGTGTGTATATATATATATATATATATATATATATATATATATATATATATATATATATATATATATATATATATATATATATATATATATATATATATATAATATGGAATAGAACAAGATCATGAAAATCATAGGCAGTAATCGTGATGCATCGCGATGCATCGTAGAATCGAATCGTATCGAATCGTTACGATGATAATCGTAATCGAATCGAATCGTGAGACAAGTGAAGATGCGCAGCTCTACCAGCTATTGAATACGTCAAAAATAAATACTGTATGTTGGCAAGAAGAGAATAGTGGTTTCATCTAGGACCTTTGGTGACGTTGTGAGCAAAGTTAAAATGTCGATAACAAATTACAAAAGAGTACAAGAAAAAAATATAAACATAAAGCAACAAAAATAAAAGAACCAAGAGTGACTGTTTGGTATTGTGTGTCCAATAGAAATATACAGCTCTCTAACAAATAAAATTACCCCCAGTGGTAAAGCTTCTAAGCAACACTGTGAAAATAGAGTCATAATCAACCTTAAAGGGACACTGTACCCAATTTTTTTATTTAGTAATTCAGAAAGAGCATGCAATTTTAAGCAACTTTCTAATTTACTCCTATTATCAATTTTTCTTCGTTCTCTTGCTATCATTATTTGAAAAAGAAGGCATCTAAGTTTTTTTTTTTGTTTCAGTACTCTGGACAGCACTTTTTTATTGGTGGATGAATTTATCCATCAATCAGCAAGGACAACCCAGGTTGTTCACCAAAAATGGGCCGGTATCTAAACTTACATTCTTGCATTTCAAATAAAGATACCAAGAGAATGAAGAAAATTTGATAATGGGAGTAATTTAGAAAGTTGCTTAAAATTTCATGCTCAATCTGAATCACGAAAGAATTTTTTTGGGTACAGTGTCCCTTTAAACTTTATTAGTGATAATATAAACTATCATATATGCAGCGTCATTGTGACCGCTAAGTTTATCAATAACCAACGGGTATTGGCTCAAATATTCAAAATACCGTAATTCCTAATGTATACATACTACAGAGAACAAAGTTCATAGTTTAAGTATATCCATATGTGTCTAGACCTATAATAAAGCTAAGATGTGTGAAAGTGTAGAACAAAGTACAATCTCAATAAAGCATATCAAGACACCAATCTCTAAAAGTCATGCGTCAAAAAGTGATGTGTCTATGTATCATCTGTTCATAAGATCCACCAAAAGTCACCCTATGCCGGTATATCCTGAAATATTGGACTGATCAGGCTCGGAGCGTGAACGTTAAAAGGACCACCACCCTAAAAGTGAAGAAACAAAAAATTTAAAATTGAATTAAAAGCACACGTATCCCTAGCTAAATCAAATACTATAGAATGCACATAACAATGATAACAGAGGACCCTATAATCATAAGCCGATATTGGATATATTATTCAAGTCCTAAGTCTATCAATAAAAATGGGTCTATTCAACACAGAGGTAGTAAGGAATAAAAATTAAAAGTTCTATACTTAACACATGCTTTTAGATAGAATCTCCGCCGCTACAACAGAACAAACTGCTCAAAAGATGTTAATCTAGGGAAGCTCTAGAACCTAGTTCATGGACCAGAATTCATAGACTCTCAATCAGTGAGAAATCAGTAGAAAGTCTGCAGGGGGATGCCTCCCTGGCTACCAATCAGAATGGTAAGAGTGGACTCATAAATAGCACTGCCAACCAGTGTGTACATTTAGGCCTCTGGGTGTTAAAGTCCCAAGTACATAGATCCATCTGGATTCCTTCTGTAGAAGAATCTTGGCTCTGTTCCCACCTCTCCTAAGGCTTGGTAGATCTATAATCCGGAACCTTAAATCATTCACCGTGTGACCTGCCTCCAAGAAGTGGCGGGCTACTGGTTGGTCAGATTTTCCTTTCAAAATGGCTGATCGAATACTAGATCTATGATTAGCCATTCTTATTCTTGCATCGTCAGTTTTACCTGTATAGACTTTACCACAAGGACAGTTCAGTAAATAGATAATATACTGGGTGGTACATGTCAAAAAGAATTTGATTTCATATTTTTTTTTTCGGTCAGGATGGTGAAAGTGTGTGCCAGTCAACATGATATTACAGGTCACACAACTGGTGTACCTAAAGCATCCTTTCTTCTTCTTCAACCAAATTTGATGAGGGGTGTCCGGGATAATGTCTGTTTTCATTAATGAGTCTCTTAAGCATCTGCCTCTCCTGTATGCAATTTGTGGGGCATTCCATCTATTGAAGGATCAGCCTCAAACAATTTCCATTCCTCCTTCACCGCTTTCGTAATCGGGTAGCTGTCAGGTGTATAAGTCGTTACAAACTTCAGTTGCTGAGTTCCTTTATCTTCATTGGACACTATTGGATTTGTTGCTAGTTTTTGCATCTCAGATAGATTTCTCTTATTATAACCCCTTTCAAGGAATCTTTGTGTCATTTCCTCTAGCTGTTTATTGCAAATATCATAGTTGGTATTAATCCTGATGACTCATTGAAATTGTGCTTTTGGGATGTTGCTGACCACAGCTCTTTGCATGTAATAATGAGTTGCAATCTGTGGTTTTTCGGAACAGTGTTGTCCCTAATCTATTAATAAACCAAAGAAAGAAGAGGGGGGGGGGGGATAATCCACCTAAACTATGTAGTAAGTATTGTTTAAACAAGGTCCAAGCTCTAGGAGAACAATAATGCACAACTGGTAATGTAATCCACTGATAGGAGGGGTAACAATCACGCACACATCCACTTTATATGCGGCTCACATCGATCACAAATGTCAAAGATATACTTGCTAGTAGCGTTACCACATTATATATATATATATATATATATATATATATGAGAAATGGTGTCTCACCACCTACTAAAGAGTCCAAATAACTTACAGTGAATCCATGGCATAGGTGACTTCAGCTACGTTAATATCCGTCTACACACTACCTTCCCGCAGAACCAGGCTGCGTTCACCGAGTAGTTTTCCGTGGGCTTCAGTCCGCTGCGCACCTGGAATGGGCTACCCTATGCAATGATTACGGCTTGAAGCCGAAACGCGTAAAGCTGGCCTATCCCTAGGTGCTTTTGCGCTCTCATTGTTTACTTTTTTGACCACCTGTTTTTATTATGATTTTTTGAATAAAGGAATAAGTTTTATATAAACTTTTTCTAGCTGATCGCTCTCTGTTCTATCTTTTGGTGAAGTCCCAAATCTATTACCATCTTTGAAAACTCGTACATCAAGATAGTCTACAGAGCAAATGTTATATATGTGTGAGAACCGAATAGTGCCCTCAATTGCATCCAAATTCTTAATCCAAGTGTGTACGGTTTCTTCACTGCCGTTCTATATGAGGAACAGATCATCTATATAATCGACAGTAGAACTTTATTTGATCAGTTTCATAAACTTTCATCTTCAATGTTTCATACTCCGCCATATAGAGGTTAACCAGAGATGGAGCCACGTTGGACCCCATCGATCGCTGTCCCAGAGATATGCAGGTAGAAAGTCTTTTCAAATCTAAAAAATTTTCTGTGAGACATAGTCAGCAGTGTAATGAGAACCGCTTCTGATGATCCAATGTAGACACACTGTCTTAAGCAATTGGCCACTGCTGTTATCCCAGCTGTGTGGGGGATGACGGTGTATAGACTTGATACATCCAATGTTACTAACAAGTCTGAAGAGTTTATGTTGTTGAATTAAGTAATTTGTGTGATGAATGCATCAGGAATATTTAACTCCCAATAGAGTCCGTAAGTGGAACAAAGAGGTGGAGAATAAGTGTATTAAATGCTCAAGAAACAATCCGGATCTGCTCCACTTGATATATGAATGCCCTAAACAATCTCAACTGTGGTTGAAAGTGGGTTTTTGGCTTTCTAGTATTCTAAAATTAGATATTAAATTATCAGCAGTAAAGGTTTTCTTCCTTACACACTCATCTCTATGGGAGGGAAATAATGGATTTGTGCATAAAGTGATAGTGAAAACAAGATCACTGATTTTTTTTGTCTTGGATTGATAGGAAATCTCCAAATGTTAATCAGCTTAAGAAAGCAATGATGAAAGAAGGTATTCTTGAAGCATATGACTATAAAAAGTTTTGCCCTTATAAGGCAGACAAATTCTTTTATGTTTGGGGTCCATTTATTAAATTTATGGGTAATGACTATATTAATCATATCAATCGGATTATTAGTATCCCCAAACCGTGAATGGAGAGGTGGGGAGAGGGGACTGAGAGGAAGTTTATTTATTTTTTATTTTTTTTTCTCTTTTCTTCTAGCACATTCCTAGTTACTGTGATAAATAACTTATTTAAGAAGTATCTCTTTGGTCAATGTTAGGACTAAAGAAAAAACATAATTTATGCTTACCTGATAAATTCCTTTCTTCTGTTGTGTGATCAGTCCACGGGTCATCATTACTTCTGGGATATAACTCCTCCCCAACAGGAAATGCAAGAGGATTCACCCAGCAGAGCTGATATAGCTCCTCCCCTCTACGTCAGTCCCAGTCATTCGACCAAGAATCAACGAGAAAGGAGTAACCAAGGGTGAAGTGGTGACTGGAGTATAATTTAAAAGATATTTACCTGCCTTAAAAACAGGGCGGGCCGTGGACTGATCACACAACAGAAGAAAGGAATTTATCAGGTAAGCATAAATTATGTTTTCTTCTGTTATGTGTGATCAGTCCACGGGTCATCATTACTTCTGGGATACCAATACCAAAGCAAAAGTACACGGATGACGGGAGGGATAGGCAGGCTCATTATACAGAAGGAACCACTGCCTGAAGAACCTTTCTCCCAAAAATAGCCTCCGAAGAAGCAAAAGTGTCAAATTTGTAAAATTTGGAAAAAGTATGAAGCGAAGACCAAGTTGCAGCCTTGCAAATCTGTTCAACAGAGGCCTCATTCTTAAAGGCCCAAGTGGAAGCCACAGCTCTAGTGGAATGAGCTGTAATTCTTCCAGGAGGCTGCTGTCCAGCAGTCTCATAGGCTAAACGTATTATGCTACGAAGCCAAAAAGAGAGAGAGGTAGCAGAAGCTTTTTGACCTCTCCTCTGTCCAGAATAAACGACAAACAGGGAAGAAGTTTGGCGAAAATCTTTAGTTGCCTGCAAGTAGAACTTGAGGGCACGAACTACATCCAGATTGTGTAGAAGACGTTCCTTCTTTGAGAAGGATTTGGACACAAGGATGGAACAACAATCTCTTGATTGATATTCCTGTCAGTGACTACCTTAGGTAAGAACCCAGGTTTAGTACGCAGAACTACCTTGTCTGAGTGAAAAATCAGATAAGGAGAATCACAATGTAATGCTGATAACTCAGAGACTCTTCGAGCCAAGGAGATAGCCATTAAAAACAGAACTTTCCAAGATAACAATTTTATATCAATGGAATGAAGGGGTTCAAACGGAACACCCTGTAAAACGTTAAGAACTAAGTTTAAACTCCATGGCGGAGCAACGGTTTTAAACACAGGCTTGATCCTAGCTAAAGCCTGACAAAAGGCCTGGACGTCTGGATTTTCTGACAGACGTCTGTGTAACAAGATGGACAGAGCTGAAATCTGTCCCTTTAATGAACTGGCTGATAAACCCTTTTCTAAACCTTCTTGTAGAAAGGACAATATCCTAGGGATCCTAACCTTACTCCAGGAGTAACGTTTGGATTCACACCAGTATAGGTATTTGCGCCATATTTTATGGTAAATCTTTCTGGTAACAGGCTTCCTAGCCTGTATCAGGGTATCAATAACCGACTCAGAAAAACCACGTTTTGATAAAATCAAGCGTTCAATTTCCAAGCAGTCAGTTTCAGAGAAGTTAGATTTTGATGTTTGAATGGACCCTGTATCAGAAGGTCCTGTCTTAGAGGTAGAGACCAAGGCGGACAGGATGACATGTCCACTAGATCTGCATACCAAGTCCTGCGTGGCCATGCAGGCGCTATTAGAATCACAGATGCTCTCTCCTGTTTGATTTTGGCAATCAATCGAGGAAGCAGCGGGAAGGGTGGAAACACATAAGCCATCCCGAAGTTCCAAGGTGCTGTCAAAGCATCTATCAGAACCGCTCCCGGATCCCTGGATCTGGACCCGTAGTGAGGAAGTTTGGCGTTCTGGCGAGACGCCATGAGATCTATCTCTGGTTTGCCCCAACGTCGAAGTATTTGGGCAAAGACCTCCGGATGAAGTTCCCACTCTCCCGGATGAAAAGTCTGGCGACTCAAGAAATCCGCCTCCCAGTTCTCCACTCCCGGGATGTGGATTGCTGACAGGTGGCAAGAGTGAGACTCTGCCCAGCGAATTATCTTTGATACTTCCATCATTGCTAGGGAGCTCCTTGTCCCTCCCTGATGGTTGATGTAAGCTACAGTCGTGATATTGTCCGACTGAAACCTGATGAACCCCCGAGTTGTTAATTGGGGCCAAGCCAGAAGGGCATTGAGAACTGCTCTCAATTCCAGAATGTTTATTGGAAGGAGACTCTCCTCCTGATTCCATAATCCCTGAGCCTTCAGAGAATTCCAGACAGCGCCCCAACCTAGTAGGCTGGCGTCTGTTGTTACGATTGTCCAGTCTGGCCTGCTGAATGGCATCCCCCTGGACAGGTGTGGCCGATAAAGCCACCATAGAAGAGAATTTCTGGTCTCTTGATTCAGATTCAGAGTAGGGGACAAATCTGAGTAATCCCCATTCCACTGACTTAGCATGCACAATTGCAGCGGTCTGAGGTGTAGGCGTGCAAAAGGTACTATGTCCATTGCCGCTACCATTAAGCCGATCACCTCCATGCATTGAGCTACTGACGGGTGTTGAATGGAATGAAGGACACGGCATGTATCTTGAAGCTTTGTTAACCTGTCTTCTGTCAGGTAAATCTTCATTTCTACAGAATCTATAAGAGTCCCCAAGAATGGAACTCTTGTGAGAGGAAAAAGAGAACTCTTCTTTTCGTTCACTTTCCATCCATGCGACCTTAGAAATGCCAGAACTAACTCTGTATGAGACTTGGCAGTTTGAAAGCTTGAAGCTTGTATTAGAATGTCGTCTAGGTACGGAGCTACCGAAATCCCTCGCGGTCTTAGTACCGCCAGAAGGGCACCCGGAACCTTTGTGAAGATTCTTGGGGCCGTAGCCAATCCGAATGGAAGAGCTACGAACTGGTAGTGCCTGTCTAGGAAGGCAAACCTTAGATACCGGTGATGATCTTTGTGAATCGGTATGTGAAGGTAAGCATCTTTTAAATCCACTGTGGTCATGTACTGACCCTTTTGGATCATGGGTAAGATTGTCCGAATAGTTTCCATTTTGAACGATGGAACTCTTAGGAATTTGTTTAGAATCTTTAAATCTAAGATTGGCCTGAAAGTTCCCTCTTTTTTGGGAACCACAAACAGGTTTGAGTAGAACCCTTGTCCTTGTTCCGACTGCGGAACCGGATGGATCACTCCCATTAATAACAGATCTTGTACGCAGCGTAGAAACGCTTCTCTCTTTATCTGGTTTGTTGACAACCTTGACAGATGAAATCTCCCTCTTGGGGGAGATAATTTGAAGTCTAGAAGGTATCCCTGAGATATGATCTCTAGCGCCCAGGGATCCTGAACATCTCTTGCCCAGGCCTGGGCGAAGAGAGAAAGTCTGCCCCCCACTAGATCCGGTCCCGGATCGGGGGCTCTCGGTTCATGCTGTCTTTGGGGCAGCAGCAGGTTTCCTGGCCTGTTTGCCCTTGTTCCAGGACTGGTTAGGTTTCCAGCCTTGCCTGTAACGAGCAACAGCTCCTTCCTGTTTTGGTGCAGTGGAGGTTGATGCTGCTCCTGTTTTGAAATTCCGAAAGGGACGAAAATTAGACTGTCTAGCCTTAGCTTTGGCTTTGTCTTGAGGTAGGGCGTGGCCCTTACCTCCTGTAATGTCAGCGATAATTTCTTTCAAACCGGGCCCAAATAAAGACTGCCCCTTGAAAGGTATATTAAGTAATTTGGACTTAGAAGTAACATCAGCTGACCAGGATTTTAGCCACAGTGCCCTACGTGCCTGTATGGCGAATCCTGAGTTCTTAGCCGTAAGTTTGGTTAAATGTACTACGGCCTCCGAAATGAATGAATTAGCTAGTTTAAGGACTCTAAGCCTGTCCATAATGTCGTCTAGCGTAGATGAACTAAGGTTCTCTTCCAGAGACTCAATCCAAAATGCTGCCGCAGCCGTAATCGGCGCGATACATGCAAGGGGTTGCAATATAAAACCTTGTTGAACAAACATTTTCTTAAGGTAACCCTCTAATTTTTTATCCATTGGATCTGAAAAAGCACAGCTATCCTCCACCGGGATAGTGGTACGCTTAGCTAAAGTAGAAACTGCTCCCTCCACCTT